>NC_028641.1:61161421-61247433 GCF_001406875.1 Solanum pennellii
TATATATATATATATATATATATATATATATATAAAAAACTTCGAGTAGATATAATAAAAAGGTTTTAAATTTCCACTAAAATTAACCTATGAATGTAATGATCTAAGCTAAGAGGGTAGTCTTAGTCCTCAAAGAGGACGACGATGCTGGTTACGTCTAGGGGCTATTCCCGGATGTGACACCAGAACCCTTAGGTTACCTTAGTGAGATTTCATTCGTTTAGATCATTTTACCTTTTGGGAACATCTTTCCTTAACCGACATATACCACATGATCTAATGTGGAATCCGATATCATGGAACCCCGAAAGAAGGCAGAATACTTGCCAAGGTAGTACCAAAACATGAACATTGCAACTACGTGGATCCATTAGCTAGTATTCGTATGGGGAACACATACTTCATGAACTAGGAGATATAGTTGGGATCCAATCTATGCCACATGCATTGTAGTCTCCAATTTCAAGAGTACATTAGTGATCCTACCTTCCATATGTGGGAAGGGACACTCCTCACTCTAGTTCACTCGGTGCTAAGTTAGAGTGCCTTTTCGAAATGTCTTTAATTCCTTTATTAATCACCATAGCTTATTGTAGGTCATAGGGTCTAACCATTATATAAAAATAATCATCATCATATGTCAATAAAAATTGCATGGGTATTGTCCTTTCATTACAATTGATATAGGTGGGGTTAGCACATTAACATTTTCACTTCTTGATAAGGCATATTGTTAAATCTTTCACCATCCTTATAACATTTACATCTTAAGATAAAACCTCACAAAACATAATCAAGACTTTTTAATTCAACATCATACCACCCTATCAAGCCTAATACAAGGCATACTCCAATACAAAATCATAACTAAATTACAATTAACCATAATATGAAGTAAAGGATAGGGGTTACAAGACTTACCAAGTCTCCTTCATAATCCATCATCAAGGTCTTACCATTAACCCTCAATTCAACCCCAATTTGGGTATACATCATCATAAGTCAATAACCGACATGATAACAAGGGGAATCACCACATCACTATTCAATACTAGATCATAGCTTAAGACAAGATACATATGTAAATTCACAACATACTTTATAACCTATATCATTTTCTCAATAACTAGCATGAAATACTACAATTCACCTTAATAAATTCATTATTAGTGTAACAACATCATCTAGTATTATTTCAACAAATTTATCAAGGCAATTAAACCAATACAAACTAATTTATATCAAGATCAAAACCAATGAGTTAAGGGTTAAGGGTCTTCTTCTACAAAATAGACCAAACCATCAAGAAATATCATATGTTAGAATATATGTTAATAAATTCATCCTTTCCTAAAGAAATCATAAATAAATCAATTCATAACATCAATTTCGTATTGGATGAAAACCCACTTGAAAACTCAACTTTGGAAATCAATTTATTAGAACCCTTTTGAGAAAAGAGGTCTCAAAGGTGAATTAGATCCCATACATTGTAAATTGATGAATATTGATGGAGGAAATTGCCCCTGTGAAACCCTTAAACCCTCCCCTAGCTTGGTCTTCAATGGTGTTCTTCACTAGAGAGAGAAAGAAGAGAGAAGGAAGAGAGTTTTGTTTTATAAGTTGTGATTAGTCTAATGGTGTTGGGGTCTTTATATCGGGGGTTAATTAACTTAATTAGAATTCCTTTAACCCCGATCTAATTACTAAACCCCTTAATTCATTAATTTAACTAACCAAAAACATGCAACAAGTCTTGCCCTCACTAACGAGACCTCGACCAACAGTCTGTCTGTGAGTCGACGAGCCCTGACTTCTTTCGTGCTGCACATCGTCAATGAGTTCGGGTATTGGTCCAAATAAAACATTAGACAAAATTTCTCAGTGTTTGTCGATGTATGGAATCGATGTCCCGTCGATCAACCTACGCCTCGTCGACTGCCGTTGTCGATGCACACTGCCCATGCAGTCTTTGACTCCAAAAATGAAAGGGTCCTCTTCAAGGGCCCTTGGTTGGTCCTTCGCCAATAGTGCCCGGACCATAAATAAGCTTAAACACATGTTAGACATCCTAACAAAAAATTTCATGAATTTCCGAATCCTAAAAGCTAGTCAAATAGGCAAGCTACGCTAGTACCTACTTGAACTAGTTTCCAGACGTAATGGACGTTTTGGTTTCTAGACTTCCTAAAAGAATTATATTCATTAAAATGGACCCTAAAACAGTGTCTAAACCTTAGGAAACTTATGTTAGGATCTAAAAAACGTCTTTGATTTTTGAAGTGTTACATTATCCTCCCCACAGGAACATTCGTCCCCGAACGAGACTAAAAATCTTTTGAAAGAAGGAATAGATTCAAGACTGGCAGTCCAACCAGCAACAATCGATATCAACATCAACCATATCACTTACACAAGGCAATATCAAACTTCAATTACCAAACATAAGGCTCAATATTAGATATCAACATCAAGCATATCCTTGTCGCAACAACAAGAGCTCAACATAAAATTTATGAGTTAATTACGCCAAAGTTAAATTTACCATCATCCTCCGTGTCCTTTCGTAACGACTCACCATACGAAAATGCACCACATGACTCAAACAAGCAAAATTGCAAATTTTCAAGTCAAAATGCACATTCACTGTTACTACATCAAAATGCACCTTTTGAAAAACCTCAATAAAAATCAAAGAAAAGTTCAATTTCTAATAATTATTTTTATTATTAGTAAGAACTTCTTACCTTAGTTATGAAATAGATGAGGTTAACGGGACTTCATGTCGCCTCGGCCTCCCATGTTGCACCCTCAGCTATGTAATTCTTCCATAACACATTTAGTGAAGTCACTTCTTTATTCCTCAATTTCATTACTTCCCTATCAAGGATTTGAACTGAAACTTCCTCATAAGAGAGGTAATTCTTCACACCAAGACCCTCAATAAGAAGAATAGACTCAGGATCACCGATATACTTCTTTAGCATGGAAACATAGAAAACCAGATGAACGGAAGCAAATTCACTAGGAAGCTTCAATTCGTAGGAAACTTTGCCCACTCTTTTCAAGATTTCATAGGGACCCACATAACGAGGACTTAACTTTCCTTTCTTGTAAAATCTAACCACCTTTTTCATAGGCAAAATTTTTAAATAAACTTTATCACCTTTTTCAAACTCCAAATCTCTTCTCCTATGATCGGCATAAGGTTTTTGCCTACTATAGGATGTTTACAAGCGATTCCTTATAATATGAACTTTCTCAAATGTCTTATAAATAAAACCGATACCAAGAAGCAAAGGCTCACCCTCTTCAAACCATCCAAGGAGACCTACAACTCATTGAATACAAGGGTTCATAAGGAGCCATGATCATGGATGAATAAAAACTATTATTATAAGAAAACTCCACCAAAGGAAAATGATTATCCCAATTTCCCTTGAAATCAATAATACAATCTCTTAGCATATGTTTAAGGGTTTGAGCGCTTGATCACCCGTTTGGGGATGAAAAGCGATGCTTAGCTTCACCTTGGTACCAAAACCATTTTGGAATAACCTCCAAAACCAATATATATTGTGCACCCCTATCAAATATGATGCATAAAAGAATACTATGGAGACACACAATCTAATCTATGAAGATCCTTGCATAATCTTCTGCCGAATAAGTCGACTTGATGGGAATAAAGTGAGCGGACTTGGTCAACTATATAGAGTCATATTGCTTTTGAATTCGAGGAAAACCTACTACAAATACATATTATGTCCACCCACTTCAAGGTAGGAACTTGGATTTCCTGTAGTATGATACCCGACTTTTGGTGTTCGGCTTTCACTTGTTGGCAATTTTTAAACTTAGCGACCAATTTCGCTATGTCCTTCCTCAAACTTCCCCACCAAAATATACTTACCTAAGGTCATGGTACATCTTTATTGAAGCTGTATGAATGGAGTAAAAGGACCCATGGGCTTTCCTAAGGATTCGGTTCCTATATTGCGAACGCATAATCTTCCTTGATACCTCAAGATACCATCCCCCCTAAGGAGAATGCCTTAATAAGCTTAGCAAGAACCGATTGTTTCAGCTCCATCAATCATTGATCAAGGAGTTTTTTGGGCTTCACCTTAACAATCAAAGATGACTCGGACTTATGATGGACAATAAAACCACCATTCGTAGAATCTTTCAACTTCACACCCAATATAGCCAAATAATGAACATTTCTCAGTAGGTATTTCTTCGATTCCTCTATATGAGACACACTACCTATGGTCATAAGACTTAGAGCATCTGCAACCACATTGGCCTTATCGGGGGTGATAGAGAACACTCATGTCATATTCTTTAAACAATTCAAACCACCTTATTTATCGGAGATTCAATTCCTTTTGGTAAATACATATTGGAGACTCTTATGATTGGTATACACATTAACATGGAGTCCATACAAGTAATGCCTCCATATTATTAAGGATATTACCACGATCTCTAACTCAAGACCACGAGTTAGACAGTTTCTCTCATGCACTGCATGTTTCCTAAAAGACCTTCCTATGTTTCATAAGCACATACCTTAAGCCTAATCGCGATGCGTCATAATACACAACGAAATCCATTGTATCCTCCGGTAAAGTCAACAATGGAGCGGAAGTAAGACTTTATTTAAAGATTTGGAAGATCTTTTCATATGCCTCCTACCACTCAAATTTCATACTTTTTTGGGTCAAAGTAGTCATGGAAGATGCAATGGACGCAAAAACATCCACAAACCTCCGATAATAACTCGCTAGTCCCAAGAAACTCCTAATGTCATTTGGAGCCAATGGTCTAGTAAAATTCTTGACCGCCTAGGTTTTCCTTGGATCAACCTTAACTCCTCACTAGAGATACTATGACCAAGAAACGCCACCGACCTCTACCAAAAATCACATTTCCTATACTAGGCAAACAATTGATTATCCTTAAGTACCTGTTACCCCTACCTCAAGTGATTCATGTGATCACCCTCAATTTTTGAATATACCAAGATGTCGTCAATGAAGACAATAACAAATGAATCTGGGTAACTTCGAAACATTTTTATTCATGAGATCCGTATATGTTGTCTGTTCATTTGTGAGACCAAAGGACATTACTAAGAACTCATAGTTACCAAATCTATAATAAAATGCCGTCTTTGGTATATCTTCACCTCTCACTCTAATTTGGTGATACCCCAATCTAAAGTCAATCTTACAAAAGTAGTTGACCCCTTGGAGTTGATCAAACAAGTCATCAATCAGAAGGAGAGGATACTAATTCTTAATAGTGACTTTATTGAGTTGGCGAAAATCAATGCACATCCTAAGGGACCCATCCTTCTTCTTCACAAATTAAATTGGAGCACCCCATGGAGAAATTCTAGGTCGAATTAAACCCTTCTCTAGTAAATACTTGAGTTGAGCCTTCAACTTTTTAAGCGGGAGCCATCCGATAAGGAGGAACTGACATGGGATTTATATCCAGTAACAAGTCGATACCGAATTCAATTTCGATTTCATGAGGAATAGTGGGAAAATCATTAGGAAAGACCTCCGGAAATTCTCTCACTACGGGGACTGACTCAATGGGAGGAATTCCGGAGTCTAAATCTTGGACTATTACTATATGATGAAACACACTGTAGATTTACTTTAAAAGATTTCAAACAAGAGATGATATAACTTCTAGGAATAGAATTTCCCCCCTTCCAGTCTAAAACGTGCTCATTTGGAAAGTTAAACTCCACCAACCTCGTTCTACATCTATAGAGGCAAAGCATGCATGAAACCAATCCATACCCAAAGTGACATCAAAATCAAGCATATGAAGTTCTACTAGCTAGACATATGAAACTCTATTGGGAATTATTATTGGACATTTTCTATACACTCTTTTTGCAACAACCGACTCACCCACCGGGGTAGACACTATAAAAGTTTCATGCAACATATCGAGTAAAATATAAAACTTTTTATATATACGTGGAGTAACAAATGATAAGGTATCACAGGGAACAAGTAAGGCATATACAGATATAGAGAATACTTTAACATACCGGTCACCACGTCGAGAGAAGTCTCCTGCTCACCCTTAGAGCGGAGAGTATCAAAGTGGTTCTTCTTTTGAACCACATTTGAACTACTTGCTTGAGCTTGACTACTACCCTTGTCTTGACCCCTCACATTAGGGTGATCCTTAACCTTGTGCACACTTTAACCACAACAAAAAAAATTATCTGTCCATTAAGACTATCACAATAGTCTCTCCTGCCACACTTTCCACAGGTTGGCTTCTCGGTTGGTGAACTAGTATCTTTCCCTTCTTAGGCTTAGGGTTAGACTATCTATCATCACGAGCCTTAGGGAACTTTGAAAGAACTTTATTAGACACCCTCTTCTTCAATCTAGGCTTGTCTTGAATCTCAAGCCTACTTTTGAAAGAACCACCATCAAAGGATTTTGCCCTCATACAATCTCTAATCTTACTTTAAGCCCTTGCCAATTCTACATGTTGGGAATGAATTATAAGACAAGAAATGTAATGTTTTCATGTACAATAGACGAATAACACTCCTCTTTCATATCATCCGACACCCCTGTCACAAAGTGGCTCATTTGATCTCTAGGATCGTAAGCCAAAGAAGGAGCATATTTTGATAATTTAGTGAATATCAAAATATATTCATGAACACACATACGTCCATTAAGAAGGTTGATGAACTCCACCACTTTAGCTTCCCTCTTCTCCCTAGGAAAGAATCTATCTAGAAAAGCCTTCTTGAACACTTCATATGTCACGAGTCCACCTATTAAAGTCCTATTCTCCCTCCATTGGACGTACCATGCTTGATACACATTCATGAGTTGATAGGTGGATAACTCGGTCTTCTCAGTAGTAGACAACCCCATAGCATAAAGGATCTTATAGACTTTATCAATGAACTCTTGGGGGTCTTCATCAACCTTGGACCCATCATCCCAGTGAAATCCCTTAGACGAGAGGAGATAGTAGCAACTTGTTGATTTTCCCTTGGTATAACCTCCCGATTATCTTGGGTCAACATGGTTTGAGCTTGAGTAGTGGCAGCTTGTTCTTGGGTAGTAACAACTTGGGCAATTTGGAAGAGAGAGGCCCTTATGTTCTCATCCGTCAAAGGAGGAGGATTCACCGGAGCTTGGTCATCATTCACATATTCCTCAAGAGAAGGAACATGATCACCACGGAGAGAAACTCCTGCATTGGTAATCTCTTCTTCAAGTCTTTGTGCCACATTCCTTTGAGTATTCATTGCCTATAACCATAATAAGAGGATTAGATACAAAAAAAACTTAGATCTAACACTCCAAATATACGATATAGGACTTCCATGAAAGTGAGAGTTTACTAAGCATAATATATATTCCTATTCATAAGTGTGGCGCCTTTCACAATTATGTATATGAACCTACATAGACGTGGTTGAGAGATATATCGACCCAAAGATATTTAACCTCATGCTGTGATATCAAGTTTTTCACATCCGGGAATACAACCTAGATGTAATCGGCGACGTCGTTCTCTTTGAGGACTAACACTAGCCTCTTAGCTTACATCATTACATTCATAGATCAAATTTAGCAGAAATTAGAACTTTTTCATTATATCTACTCAGAGGTTTACATTGACCTCTACATACACATAGTATATATTTATATCGAATATACATAGATCCTTCATAGAGAAAGATTATTTAGTATTGTATTATTATTGCACATTTCTATATAAAAAATATAGCATAGTCTTAATAGTCGTCTCATCTCATAACCATCTATTAAGAGTGTAAGAATTTGGGCATAACCCATACATCAAATAAGAATGCCTCACATGGGCTATACAATGTTTCATACTAAATTAAAAGGAAAGAACATAATAGTATTAAACCCAAAAAAAATCATTAACTAGATAGTGGAATCAGCCTCGGAAAGTGAGAACCTACCCTACTTCGATGATCAAGAGATCCAAGACTTTTTTAAGTTGCTTTCAAAAGCACTACGATGATCGTAACTTAAAATGTTGGGGGAAAAGGAAGAAATTTGGTTATTCCACCACTTGTATTATGAATGAGACCATATGCACACATACTTTGAAAATATGCTAAGAAAAGGGACATTTCATAAAGTTATGAAATTTACTTTGAGAACATTTATGAATAATCAACAAGACTATACCAAATCACTTAGGACATTAATTTAGTAATAGGCATAAATATTACTAGGCTAACAACATAAAATATAGTCAAGTCAATGAACATATCAACATACTTACATATATAATCAATATCACTCTATCATCAAGTTATAACTTCAAAAAGCATGAATAAGAAAACAATTCAATATAACAAAAGTAAGACAATTACCCATAATTCCTATCAAGTCAATAAGTGCAATGACAAAGCAAAGCCCCATAACCTTACTAAATTAAGTAATTAAACAAAAATCATTACCAACAACCCACTTCTCATAACATGACATCAAGAGTATACAATATCATACTTTTAACATTATAGACCAAATACATGTTCATAAGAGTAATGGACATCACATATCATCATTTACATGTATGATCATCATATACATGTAATTTTCATTTGTAAGCATATACATACATAAGAACATCCTCTTAAGACTTCCCTTAAAGCTAACTAGTGCAATGTATAGGTAGAGTCTCATACCCCTACCTAGACTAAACTAAATGTAACACTTTGAAAATCCATGTCATACCGGGAGATCATACCGCAGATATGACCGGCATCATCGTCCTCTCAGAGGCCTTAGACAAGCCCTTAGCATTCTTCATAAAATTTGATCAGCAAAAATTGTTGAAAATTGAAGACTATTATATTCTACTTGAAGTATACTTAGACTTCGTACGTATCATTCATAAGACATATCATATTATAAAAAAATTGTCTCATATATATATAACCATCTAAGAGAGTAAATTGGGACTTAGACAATACATAGTCAATATCCATATAGGCCTTAATACAAAAGAATCCAAAGAACATAATGGAGATAACGTATTATTAAAACTTTGCGTAAGCTAGAATATGAAAGATAGCATCCCCGAACATGAGGACCTACCAAGACTTGGAGAAAGAGTTCCAAGATTTTTCAAATCGACCTCCTTAACCTCAACGGTCGGATCCTGCAGTTGTAGTAATAGAAAGTAATGGGGTTAGTACGCCACATGTGCTAAGTATGGGTATATGCACATAATATTTAAGGACATGCATGAAAAAGGATCATTTATCATGTCTTTAGAAAAGATGCTAAGTCATATGAAAGTATTCAATGCACATACCAAAGAACATATGCAAGTTAAGGATTCCATCAACATAAAGCATCATAATAAGCAAAGACATATTACCATAGAGTCATATTAACTTTGCATATTCAATAGATCATGTAGCACAACATATAAAACACATACCAATGATCCCATCCCCAACCTACAAGTCCAATGGTCATGCGAAGCCCCATAACCTCACAAAACCAAGTAGATAAGATAGCTTACCATGAGTAAAACTTTGCTTCATATAACTTATAACATAAGGAGTAATCACTTCATTTAAGAATATAGCCAAATAACATATTCATCATAAAGACCAACATCATATAAGAGTAATATCATGTATCATAAACATATATCTTTCATGTTATCATATTACATAAGGTCAATCACCTAGGACTTACCTTAGAGTCAACTTGTGCAATGTCTAGGTAGAGTCCCATACCCCTACCTATACTAAGTTGACTCCTCAAGTAACCCTAGTCAACATCCATTTACTTTTCTTTCATTTTACATGAAGGAACATTCTTCATTACCGACATAGACCATGCGAGCTAAATAGGAAATGCAGTGTCATTAAATCCCACACCGAATAAATGTGATCTACCAACCAATTAGAACATAACATTACATGGATTTCTAGGTGGATCCACTAGCTAGTACCTATGGTTGCAACATAGTTAAATAACTAGGAGATGTATTAGACACTCATAGTTCCACATTACATCGTAGCCTCTATCTCATGAGAGTCATTGTGAACCTACCTTCCAACTACGGAAGGGACACCTCTCATATCTAGTTCATCGGTGCTTCGCTTGAGTCCCTTTATTGAATAACCTTTAAGTTGTATTTTTTCATAAACTTATCAGATGTCATAGGATATTAACTCCTTGTATGAACATGATCATGAGATCTTTAAGATTAGATGAGAATTTCCTTTCATCATAACCCTTCGTATGTGAGATTAATATAACATAGTCATCTTGTTTAAAGCATACAAGAGAATATCATAACTTGCATTTATCATGTTCCTTTCATGATCTCACAAATAACATGTTCATATCCCATCATATCAACATATAAACATCATACACACTTTCACAACATATCATCATAATATATAGGCTAACATAAGTATGGTAGAGTGATCACTTACCTCTTGCTTCCAAGGACATTAATCAAGAACTTACGTTCAACTTACAAAATTCATAACCATAACATAGTGAAATACTCAATATCATAATGAATAACAATTCTTCAAATCATGTACAATATCAATGCATAATGTAGGGTAAAGGATAAGGGTCATTTAGGAGTTCATTCTAGTCTTCGTTGCAATCCCAACGTTTTCATATTATCAAGTAGTTGAGACAATCATAAGAAACCATCATATAAATAAGAACATTATCCACATGAAATTTAAACATACTAACAACATAATCATCAATTAATGTGAAATAAACCATGGAAACCCCGTCATTTTTATTAAATTTTGAGTTGAGGATGTGAGGTGCGTGTCATCCTCGCTTCGCCAGGCTGTCTCTCAAAAAATGAGGCAGAAAACCTCGTTTCAAGCTCGCGTCGCACACTTCAAGTCCTAATCTTGTTCGTGTAGGCTCCTTTGGCAGCCTGCCTATACATGTTGGGGTCATCCACAAGGACCCTTAGGGTGGTCCTTGGGGTATCGTTACAAGATGTTTGGACTCTTTGTACTGCATACTACCGATTAAAGGTCACTATTCAAGTTTTGGACTTCATTTTATACTTTGAAACCTTCACCAAACATAGGGACGTCAACTAGTTCAAATTATCTAGTTTCCGGACGTTAAGGTCTTTCTTAGTTGTTTTGGCTATAAAATTTTCAAAATGAGTTTATTACGTTAATATAGGTCTAGAAACATCATTTTAAACATTATTTGATGGATTAAACTCTAGTCTAAGTCATGGTATTTCCGATATGTTACAATCCAAGACATGTTCTAGAGCCTAACATAAGTGTCCTGTGGAGCACGAACCCTACCATTGGCTATGTTATTATATTATCGACGATCATAGACACTTGAATCGAGAGTAGTGTCTTTAGTCATGATAAGATTCATATTCCTACCTCTATAAGTGGTTATGATTTTAATATGGTTATGGTATATAGGTTGACCAAGTCTACACACTCAATTTTGGAACCAGGTGAAGTATATAGTTGACAAGCTAGGTGAGTTTTTATATCAGTCATATTGTGTGACTATATGGACTCCCAGTTTCCATTGTCTCTAATCAAGGCTCTCTATTCACTTCCCCTTTTTGGAACTCGTTACATCATGGCTTGGGTACTCGATTATATATGAGTAGGAAATTCTACTCTCATACAAAAGTTAGTCCGAGTGAACGATTCAAGTGTTTGAGGACATGATCTGATCTTGTGTAATCAACTTTGGTTCTAGGTTGGATCAATATTTTCCCTTAGTAGAGTTTGCCTTTAACAACAAACATCATTGCAGTATTCAAATGGCCCCATTGAGGTATTCTATTGCCGATTAGATAGTTTGATTCAATTAAGCTATATTCTTAGGATACAAATTTACTTGGAGGTACTATGAACTAGGTGTGTATGATTAAGGGTACACAATTGAAAACTTAGAGTCTACATAAGAGTTATTAAAATCGAAGAGTTTGAGCTGTAGTATTCATGAAGGGTCATTAGTTTGTCTATGAGTCTCACCCTTCAAGAATGATGAAATTATTAAAAAAGGGAATTCTAAGTACTAGGTTCATTCAAGCCTTTTAGATTTCTAATTTTATGCGATATATGGTCTATATGTTGGGCTTAACGCCTAGCTTGTTAGTTATGCATCCCGTGTTTCATGTAAGATGAGTCCCTTGTACTTTCTGTTAATGCAGTTGAGTTGGGTTAAGACTTGTTTTTTGAGGAAGAGCTTATAGATTTTTTATATATGCAACCTTGAAATGTTAGGACCAAAAATAATTCTTTAGTAAAGGTGAACTGTAAACATTGTTAAGTTAATGAGGCAACTTAGAGACAAGAGTCGGATATCCTCGGGTTTTCAAATCATCTTTTAGTTAGAATGTGAGATATATTCATCTTTTCATAGCTTCCTGTATTTTTTTAATTTATCTTCGATGAAGAACATGGTTTTTAGTGGTGGATAGTGTAATGAAAAGGTCAGTCGTTTTTGGAAAGTTTCATGAATTACTTTTTTCCCCTCTCGATATAAACCCTGAATCTTTTAATGTTGAGATTTGAAATTTTGTTTTTGAATTTGAATTAAATGTTTTAGAATTTGAATTAAACGTTAAGAACTAAGTAAGTTAGGGATTCTGAATGTTAAGTTACTCAATGTGGCTTTCAGAGACTTTCGGAGTTTCAAAGGTCCAAATTGAATTCCATGAGTTACATTAGCTCTAGAATATGGAATTTTGTCTATGAGAGTTATCAACTTCATATTTGAAGCCTTTATGAGGATTTGATGACCTATGTTTTACAGAAATTTAGACTTTGGTTGACATCGGTAAAGATTCAGTGTTCAAATGTCTAGATTAAAATTCTTAGAGTATTGTTAGATTTGGGGGGGTGATTTTAGGCCTAGGCGAGGTCTTTGATGATTTTATGAAGTCCCGAGTTTATTTTAGTCTTTTAGGAGTTATGGTAGTTTCTTGTGGTTTTCAATGATGAGCTTAGGTCCATGTTTCGACGGTTTCATTGAGTTTGGAATGCCGAGTTAATCAATTTGCATATGTGGTTTGTGTTTACATGTTTCAAACAAATTTTTAGGATCCTTTTGATATTTTAAACATTGTTTTCATTTATTGTATTTTAGGCCTCGTTTTTGTAAAGGTCATATCGCTTAAGAGACCTTCGCTTTAGCGAAGGGATTGTCTCTTAAATGAATGAGCTTTTATTAGTCATGACCCATGTTTTTAAAAAGGTTTGCTTTTGAGACATCCAAAGGGGGTTTTGACCTATAAATGTAAGGGTTTAATCCTCATTTTCCATTTTTGAGCTTCGGAGTACCTTGGAGGCGATTTCTTGTGCTAAAACCTTTGCGTAATCGTTCGTGATTGTAGAACTTCATTTCTCATTGTTTATTTATGGATTATAACATCCAAATTTGGTCTTTTGAATTACAAAAAACTTTGTCTTTCAAGAACTTAAGTTCTAAGCTAAAATGGAGGTTTTAAACTTGTTTTGCTCCCTTTTTACAAACGGTGTTCCCCAATAAGTTCCAAAACCTTTGAAGAACTAACAGGTGTGTATTTTGGGATTCAAAACTTCTTTTTTTAAATTCACATTTAACTTGATTGACCCAATTTTTCAATTAACTGATGTGAGTATTATTGTTTGCAGAAAGTGATTGTGAATTATTTGTTGTTATAGATTGTGTGGCTTTGGAAGTGAACTAGAAAGGGAAAACTCAAGCTTCCAATTGATTGCCTTTTGAGGAAGTTAAGTGATATCTTAAGCTTTATAATTTAGTAGTATTGTTTTCCTCTCTTTGATGTTTATGTGTTGGGGAGTAATCAGAAATGCGGTGATCGGTTTATTTGCTCCACTCAATTACTAAAAATAAACAAAGAAGCGGTAAATGAAATGGTTTCATATTTTTGAATTGCCTTTCTATGATGCTAGTTATTTGATTTGATAAAATGCCTTCATTGCTAGAATGTGTAATTGAATTACCTTACTTGTTGACTCATTGTGTGGTGTGATACTGCTTGTGTGCATTGATTAGTAAAGACTGTGTTGATACATGTGATAATCATTGATGTTGTCCTCCGGCAAGTGCTTCTGATGTCAAAGTCATTGTCGACAAGCATAATTAATATTAAGACGAGAGAAAATTGTTCCCGCTAATGATTTGGTATAAAGTCTATGGGATTAGTTAATCTAATGATGTGATGTAAGGTTTATGAGAAATGGTTTCGACTGGTGATTTGATGTAAAGCCGAGGGGATATAATCTCGACGGGAGATATGATAAAAAAGCGAATAGGGAAATTGTTTTAGTGGGACTGTTGATTCTTGTGTTATGATGCATATGATGCTTATTATTGAAAATTGACTTATTATGCTCAATATTTTTTATACTTGTGGTTTTACTACTAGATTTTTGTTGGTTCTTAACTTGTTGCTTTGCACTTTGAATATTTAGCCTTATGAACTATTTATTGTAGAGTAGTTATATTGGGCTACTTTCTGTGCAGGTTGTAGTTTGAGGAGGTTAAGTTCGAATGGAAAGGAGTGTTCAATTGTAAGCTATATTCCCTTGTTTATTAGTTTCCTTGCATGTATCATGTTGTTGGTACTCACTCCTTCCTACTACACTTGTGTAGGTTTTAAGCCCGGTACTATGTGATCATCCTTCTTCTTATACTTTTTTAGGCTTATGAAAGTATTATTTAGAGGTAGCTACATTTCATCTCAGTTCCCTATTTTATTTATATTATGCTCTATTCTATTTAAGATACAAAGACTATGGGGATTGTATTTATCTTTAGAATTATTGTTTTAATTTAGTAGCTTTTACACATGATAATAAGGTTTTTGTGTATTAATAGAAAGAATAAGTAATTTTCTGCTTTTTTATTTTTCTCACTTTATCTTTATGCATTTCTTTCGTTCATTGGATTGAGGATAACTTTTATTGGTGAGAATAGACAAGTGTCATCAAGCCCATTTGTTTATCGTGACACTACCCATCACATAAAAACTACCTTAAGCAATGCCGACCACCCAAGGATTCTTTCAACATCAATAACAATATCGAATATTGAACCTTGGCCTACACAAAGCACACCACAACCTTTACATACACCAATTAGGACACTGAAGGACCAACATGCAATAGTCATATTACAAAAAGTAAACCAAGTTAACTAATGTAACTTACAAACAAACGGTTTCGTAGTAGGTGTGATATCCAAGTTAATCGTTAGTATATACTAGTGTGGTACCTTAGCAAATCATATATGGATGTTCCATAGCAAGCGTGTTACCCTTGTCAACCGTTAGTATGTACAGGGTGTGGTACCCCAGTCAAATCAAGGGATATCATGTATCATGTGTGGTATTCGATCCAACCAACAATCACATATCACAATCACAACCACAACCACAATCACAATGAATACAAATCATACTTCTAGACCAAGTAAGCATATTCCTTGCATGTCAATTATCACACTAGAACATAGACGTTTAAATTCATTGCATTCACTAGTCATACGTGATGCAGGTAATAGTAATGCAATAGTTAACAAGAACACAATCAAACTATCAACACCTACCCATAAAGACTTTACCAAACGTCATGGAGATATCTGAAATAGGTAAATTGGTTTGGGAAGAGGGGGAAAAACATGACCGGTCCTTTCGAGCTTCTAGTTCTTCTGGATTGCAGCCTAGGAGGGCACTTTGGAGCAACCTTTCGGACTGCTGCTGAATCTATGGTCATGCAAGAGAGAACCAGGTGAACTGAAAGATCTTAATAGCTTAACTATAAATCACCCTTCATAACAAAGCACATAGACATCATAATAAAGTAATCATTAGGTAAGAAAATTCATTACCATACTAAAAAACAACTAACAAGACTACTTGTTTAATACTAGTTTACCTAGATTACAAGCAATTGCTGCAGAGTTCTAAACACATGTTTCTGACTCCATGGAGCAAATTCTTATGGACATAGATCTGAATTTCATTGGTTTTGGGATTTCTTACACATAAATTCCTCCTTCCTCTATCTTAATGCTCGAAATACCTTATGAAGATTTATAGAATATCCGTAGTATATTTTACAATTTAAAGAGTGGATGAAATTAAGAGACATCGTATTTTTCAGTTTTGTCGCATATGACCTGCTATAGAGACTCGTAGTCCCAAAGAGGGAAGCTGCAATAAAGTGGAAATGTTCCCACTATGGTGAAATGATGCAAGACTGGGTCAATTTAAAATTTTATTTTTTTGTCATGTCACCCCGATTTAAATAGGCAGTGTTTTTCAAACAATCGTTGAATTTTGCACGAGGTGCTTTTTTAATAACAATTGTATAGGGTTTTACATTAACGTAGACTCGTCTTAACATTTTTTGAGTTTGATAGTTCGATTCTGGCAATTAAGAAGGAGTTGTTCATTTTATCTCATAAGGAAGAATCTCACTCTAGATTCAATATTTTCCTTTATTGTACTGTAATTTTCATTATTTAATACCCCAATTATATTGGTATCTCTTCAAACTATATCCTTTTACATCTTCCCTTCACTATGAGATTAATGATTCTTATGTTTTCCATCGCAATTTTCAAACCAATCACAGTCTTTTTTTTGTTTCCATAAGACATCTTCTAAATAAGAATATATTTTAAATTAAGCTTGAGCTCTTTGCATTATTTCGCTAATAATGACAATTTCATGGCTAGAACTAAAAGATCTAATTTGTGATCATTATACATAAATACTCATACTTCATTAAAGGTGTTGATGGTTATCCTACTGAATGACAGTTATAATATTGCATATATATATATATTGACTATTCCCGCTTCACACCATAACTACACAGACTTTAACTTTATAGATAAGTACTTATTCAATTAACATACTCTATTAACTTAAGTCATTATATTCATTAGTTCATTTAGGAGACATTCAACACATAAAGGACATTCAAGTAATGGTCTTGGACAAGGTCTAGGAACTCCAACTAACACCTTCAAACCCTATTGTGCAATGTCTAGATAGCATTCCATACCACCACCAAAACATCATAGAACTTCTCTAATGCTAATAGGATTCCATATGATGAGAATAGGAAATAACCGACATAGACCATGATAGAAAGACATGGAATCGAAACCTCTAACCTACTCCAATGAGGGTGTTTGTAACAACCCTAAAGATGGATATGCTATGTAATGCTTAATGTGTCTAGAATGCCTAATATTAGACCATGTTCACACGGATTGATGTGCATAGAAGCAGACCTCTGAACCGTTGCGAAAGCAAATCCAACTAACTTGGGGATTTAGTTGATCTAGGAAAGTATGGGTCCATCCATGTAGGGCTCCCGAACATGAAGATTTACTAGGATGAGTCTTTACTGGACTTAAAAAGGGGAAATCTTAAGTTTGGATGGCATAGGGGTAAAATGTTCTATTTCAAGGCTAAGGGTAGTATCATAATTATCCTAAATATGTAATTACTTATTTAATTAATAAGGTGGAGGGTCATTTACGGTAGAAAGGGTCAAAATATTCCATTGAGCAAAATGTTGCTCCACTCGGGTTTGAACCTAGGTGGGAGCAATGACTCAACTTGATTATTTATATTGGTGAATTAATTTAATTAATTAATATTTAATTTTTGATTTATGAAAAAACAAAATCATATTATTATTATTAATTAATGTCATGACTCGAATTCTGGAATCGGAATTGCAACCGGCATCGTTGACCTCTCAAAGGACGTAGACAAGCCTTATCTTGCTTTCATCACATTCATATGGTTAATTTAGCGGAAAATTTAATAATTTCAAACTTATGAAGTATATATAGATTTCATATAGTTATTTCATTAATTCATCATATACTAAGCTCAACATAAATGTAACAACCATCTATCATAAGAATTAATTCGATATAGAATAAGAATATATCATAAATACTTTTGCCAAACACAACCTTATTACAAAAGCTCCGAAAGGAAAGTATGAAAGAAACTCTAGGGACAACATCAACTAGCTTTGTCTAAAAGTAAGGCTAGACTAAAATTGTAGTATCCTCGAAATCAAGAGGATCTACCAAATGGTTGGGAGAAACACTGATGTCCAAACCGTTGAAAGAGTTGTCAATCTTTCTCTTAACCTGGATCTATAAAATAGTAAATAGAAGGGGTTAGTACACCACTTTAACTATGTATGGGTGTATGCACAAATACAAATAAGTCTATTCATGATTAAAGAAAGCTCTTCATAACAAGATGTTATTTCTGGAAAGCCTAGTCATTAGACTTTCCAAAATCGTTAGTTGCGAATTGTGGTATCAATATGATGTATTTCAATCCACTTAAATCACACAACTTATATTCTATATGATTAAAAGACATTAATATTATCAACATAATTTGAGAACAACTCGTGTGAAGATTTGAGATTTTTTATCCTCTTAGGCCAAGAGTTCCTCTTTCTAAACTTATATTATATTTTTTTTTGTCTTTTTCTTCATCTTATTGTGTAGTTCAATAATTATTTTGGTCCTATGTTTTACTTACTAGTGCGATGAGTCATTGTAGTTCCATACCCACAATGAATCGATGTGAGTAATACAAGGACTAAGGAATGATTTCCCTACCTTATAGTGAGTCATTATTTACACTATATATTCATTACCTTTTATAAGCAATTCTCTATGGATCATCCCATTTATTTAATTACTCTCATGTTTTGTATATTATGCATTTCATATACACGAGACTTTGGAATCATTGATGTAGCATAAGACATCTCAAGTAAAGGCAAAACATATGGGACTCATCCCGAGGACCTTCTTTAGCAAACACAGAATCTGCTTCATTCAATCATTCATACTTCACATTATTCATTTCATTCATTCGTAGGCTGATATAAACACCAGCTATACCTAGGGTGGAGTTTAAGACTCTCATCCAGACCGTGAAGTAAAATTACCAACAATGACCTAATGTCATTACTTGAATATGATTTCACCTACTGATTGTGTTGCACATACACCTTCGTTATTATTCATTTCATTATCTTTCATACTTTGAGGTTGGCCTCATTCTTTCTTTGGGAACTTTAACCTGAAATGACATAGATCATGTCATCATCATGAAATCGAGTGTCTGCCCCACACAAAAAATAAGGTGGAATCACCAACCAAAGTGACCCGAACATGCTACCGTATAGAGGGAGTCGAACCTCATAGATCCCTAAATTGGCATTATATGTTCCAAGACTAAGAGATATAAGGAGACCCATACCCGGCATGCCAGACAGTCTCATCTCGTGAGAGTTACGTGAACCTCCGCCCTTCCCGAAGGGAGGAATCACCTCTTATAGCTAGCCTATCGATGCTCAGTATAAAGTTCTATTACATTCAACTCATACATCTTGGAAGATGGATTCTATCATGAGGTCATCGTTGCACATTAGATGATCTCTTATCTCATCATTAGTTTTAAGTGTGAATTGTCCTTACACTTACATATAGAGTATGATTGAGACTTGTCTCTTGATATTCAACACTCTCTTAGGTGAGTAATTTTAGTGACCTTTACTTAGACTTGGTTGAGACTTGACTCACCATTCATCTTAGCCTCTTATCATGTTGTCACCATTTTCATTCGCATCATAGATTAACATAATTACTCACCTCATTACGTGAATGTTCATTTCTTCTTTATCTTCTAGTGTTGACTCAAGCATTATGGAGGTTTTCTTTTAGATTGAGATTTACTTACTCTTTTGATGACTGGTAATCTTTACTTTACATTGATGAAATATGAATTTTTCTTACGTATCATCCTTTTGTGTTAATGAGACTCGTTCACAGATTCAAATACCTTCATACGGGAGTATTCTTTTAACATAGTAGCTTAGGTGTAAGTGAGACTTGTCTCACTTTCTTTAACACCCAATTATGGTCACTTAATTACTTTAGACCCCTTTAATTATGTTATAACTCGTTTTACTTACTTACTTTAGTGTAGTAGATTCATAGCATCGTTTATGGACGATGAGCACTTCATTCAATGAGTTTCATAAGTTCATATGTAATTCTTTTAGAGCATGTTGGGGGTTGTCCCAATGAGTGGAATGACCTTGATTATGGGTTCAATGAAATAGTTTAGAAGTGCTTAATCATTTGATACTCATGCTACACAATATTGGCATATGATTAGTATTGACCTCAAAGTTTGAATATTAAACTACATAACCATTTTTGTTGGCATGTGCCAATTTTATGTATTTTCATATTTAAATTTAATATGTACGAACCACTAGAGAATATTTTAATTATTTATTATAATATTTTAGCCATTTACATTCATGACTTTTAGACAATGTATCGTTAGCCATTTTATTGGCATACGATTATTATTGGCATAAACAATTGGGCATATATTTCATAACCATATTTTTTTGCATAAGCAAAATTTTATGTTCAACATGATTAAGTTTTTATACATTATTCATTAGCCAATCTTTTAGTTATTTAACATAATATTATAGCCAATACCCTACAACTTGTTTGCCATTGTATTGTTAGCCAATTAATTGGCATAAGAATAGTATTGGCATAACCAATTGGCTATAGATTTCATAACTGTTTTGTTGGCATAAGCAAAAGTTTCATTCAATCATGCTCAATTTGGGATACATTATTCATTATCCAATCTTTTACTTATTTAGATATAACATTATACACAATTACCATTTAAATTTTTAACAATGTTATTGTTAGACATTTTATTGACATAAGACAAACATTCACTTAAATAATGATTTCACGGAGATGTTTTTAGCTAACCTTATAACATAAATTTAAGCATAACATTTTTTTAAACATCTTGGACAAAATCATATTAGCATTTAACGAATACATCATCTTTATAAAGTCATTTTAACAGCATGTATGCACAACAGACCATAACAGCATCATACATAACGTTTTCGGATATATCTTTAACATTGCAGCACCCTTTTAATTCACATAATAACACTTAGCATCAAACAACTCCAATTAATACGTTCATTCAATCATTATTTAATCAAAAACCATACACATTAAGATCATCCATCACCACATACCAACAACATGATTTCTAACCTATTCAACATTGAAATAGTAACAAGGATACTAGGGAAAGGAGTTCCACAGGAACGACGGGAAACAACCCTAGTTTTTTAGATCTTTGAATCATTCAAAAGAAATTTCTCTTGGAGAAACAAGTCCATGAAAGAAACCCGTTCCTTATTAAGAACTTAATCTACAAACATCACCTTGAACGAAACCATGAAATCACCCTAGAGAAATCGATAATTTTTTTGTCTTTTTTTGCGTTCGTTGCTTAATGTTTTTGCGTCCTTTTTTCTATGAGTTTGATCGTGATTTTAGGTTTAAGAACTGATCATGACTCATTAAAAATAGGGTTTAATAAGTAAATTAAATAAATAAATTAACTAATTACTCAAAATCCCTTTAAAGATTGACTAGAACTATGAAAACAAAATACTTGGTCAAATCTTAAATATTTCCTAAGAATTTCGTTTTTCACTTTTAAATTAATTTATTAAATGGATAATTTAATTAATTAAGGTACGTAGGGTAACTATTAAAGTGACCCTTAATCATAGGAAAAAAAATTAACCGTTTTGGACCATCCTAGGTTAAGTACTAGGATGTTCCTTGTGTTGTACTAGGTTAATGTAAGAATTTAGGTTTGACCACTTCAATATAATTACTTAAATTGATAATTTAATTAATTAAGTTACTTATGGAAATTACTAAAGTACTCTTAAGTCGTTATAACCTTAAATAATCCTTTGAACAATCCTAGGTTAGGTACTAGGTTCTCTTTTTCTTGTTTTAACTGAAATCTGGATATTGCTTTGTGTTTCAGTTTTGCACCTTTAAATTCATTAATTAAGTTGCTAAATTAATTAATTAAGTATACAGGGTTAATTACTAAATTACCCTAAGTTTTTAGGAAAATAACTAATCTTTCGACCATGCTAGGTTAGGTACTAGGTTGTCTCTTTAACTAGTACTTGGTTAGTGTCAACCCGGTTTTGGTCGTAGGTTGTCGGGTGCACTAATGGGTCCAATTTAGGGCAGTATTTTAGAGTCTAGAATTTGTAGGGAGGTTATGTCCCACATGGAGTAGTCCGTTGTGCACGTTTTATCCACCTAACTACCCTAATTGAATTTGGTAAGGGTGGTCCCCTCCTTTGGCACCTTCTTCACATGTGCTTGCACATGGTTTTTTTGCACTTTCCTAAGTAACTATTATTTATGGTTCATTTGGGATTTTTTACATATTGTCCCAAGGATCCTCACTATGTCCTTCTGCACTCCTTAATCTACATGATCATTTTTATTTTTTATTTTCTGTGGCGCTAGGCTTGACACTTGGATGCCTAGTACCTAATGAATTGGGTTGTGAGTCAAAACAATATATAATTTTAGCATAGGGTCTTCAATGCAGGAACAATTCTAAACAAGCTTGGATCATGTTATGCGTACTTGGGTAAATATAGAAATTGACTTATACCCCTTAGCCAATTTTTTATACAATGCCAAATATTTTTCAATATTGGGTATTGGGATGCCTATGTACCTTTAATACGCATTCCTAAAGACCTATTGTATGTTCACTAGGTATGTAATTTTCCGGAATGTTACATTATTCCCCCCTTAGGAACATTCATTCTCGAATGACACTACTTATCGTTTTAAACTGAAGAGGGAAATTTTCAGAAATCTCTTTAGCATGCTTGAACTATATATTCGTGAATGTCTAATTCAAGACATACTCTATATAATGGACCTACTCTAAGCTAATCTCAAGCTTATTATTGAAAATTGAGGAACTTACTTCTCAATTCTACTCTAGCTTAATGCACATCACACTCATGCAATACACAATCACCTAATAAGCTATACAAAAGCAGCAACATGAAATGTAACATGAATTCATTTTAACTCACATAGTGAAATTAATACACATACGATCATGGACTTACAACACCAATTCTACAATTGCAATAAAAATTAGTGTTTCTTAATAAAAACTATACATAGGCAGAGTATATCTTACCTCTTATATAACATCTTATTGGCCTTTAGATTAGAACCTAGTGAAGGCCAACTTAATTTCAAAAGTACATGCCACTATGCCATCTACTTCTCTACATAGCCCTTCGGCCTTAATATGGTTTCCTAAGGGAGTACTAACTAGAAATGGACATGTAAGATATCAGGATGTAAGTAAACTTGATTATCCACAAAAGGAATTACCATCGACAAAGTATATCCTAGATATAATAATGCATAAATAGGAAAGGAGAAGACAAGGAATTTACCATTATCCACATCTGTGGACTTGTCTTGTCCCTCTCTTCCTTTCAACGCATAAAACCGATTTCTCTTGAGGGGTTCGACTACACCATTTGGCCAAGGCTGAGCATCTGTCTTGGCCTGTTGGATTTGAACCACACCCTTCTCATTTTAGCCCAAATTATTTGTAAACAAAAGCCTTACTACCATGTTTCTGTAGTCTATTATAACATAAAACTTATGAAGCAAATCCATGTCTAAGCCATATTCTTGAGTTGGTACGTAGCCAACTTATCATTATCCTTCTCATCAATACTCATAGAAGGCTTTTTAACATTACCATGCATTCACCTCCATTCGAACAACCACACTCACCACACGTCTTTCCTCCACGTTGGGCATTTCCATTATGGCCCCTTGCTGGGTAGGCCAAATCTTGTGCCTGCCGCCTTAGACCACTTGGACTTCCTTATTCTTGTGTGTATTCTTTTACGCATTCACACAAGAAGGAAGTTTACTTATAATGAATGTGTCAAAGATCTAGATAGCATGATAAAGAGTACAAGAAGGAAAAATTTCCCATCATCGCGTAGTCTCTAAGTCACAATTTTAGCGCGCTTCATATCTATATGTTAGAAACTACGTAACCTGGTTTTGTTGAGCTTTAGATCCTAGGTAATTTAACATCATGCTCTGATACCAACTTTGTCACGACCCGGATTCTGGAATCCGAATTGCTACCGGTGTCGTTGACCTTTCAGAAGTCGCAGACAAGCGTCATCTTGCATTCATCACATTCATATGTTTAATTTTAGCGAAAAATTTAGAACTTTTAAATGTATGATGTAAACATAGACTTCATATAGTTATTTCATGCATTCATAATATGCTAAGATCAACATAAATGTAACCACCATCCATCATAACAATCAATTCGAAATAAAATAAGAATATATCATAAATAAGTTTGCCAAACACGACCTTATTACAAAAGATTTAAAGTAGAAGTACGAAAGAAACGCTAGGGACAACATAAACTAGCTTTGTCCATACATAAGGCTAGACTAAAATTCTAGCATCCTCAAAATCAAGAGGACCTACCAAATGGTCTGGAGAAACGGTGATGTCCAAACCGTTGCAAGAGTCGTCAATTTGTCCCTTAACATGCATCTATAAAATAGTAAATAGTAGGGGTTAGTACACCACTTGTACTAATTATGGGTGTATGCACACATACACATAAGGCTATGCATGATCAAAAAAAGCTCTTCCTAAACAACATGATATTTCTGGAAAGCCTAGTAACTAGACTTTCAAAAATCGTTAGTTGTGAATTGTGGTATGAATATGATGTATTTTAAGGCATTCAAATCACACAACTCATTTTATATATGATTATAAGACATTAGTATCATCAGCATAATTATAGAACAAATCGGGCGAAGATTTGAGATTTTTTATCCTCTTAGGCCAACAACTCCTCTTTGTACACTTAGATTATTTTTCAGTCTTTTTCTTCTTTTTGTTGTGTAGTTCAATAATTCATTTGGTCCTATGTTTTACTTACAAGTTCAATGATTCATGCTAGTCCTATACCCACAATGAATCGATGTAAGTAATCCAACGACTAAGGAATGATATCCCTACCTTATAGTGAGTCATCCTTTGCACTATATATTCATTACCTTCATAAGAAATTCTCTAATTATCATGACATTGATTTAATTACTTTCATGTTTTATATATTATACATTTCATATACACGAGACTTTGGAATCGTTGATGTAGCATACGACATCTCAAGTGAGGGCCCAACATATGAAACCGCAACCCGAGGGCCTTCTTAGCAAACTTAGAGTCTGGTTCATTCATTCATTCTTACTTCTTAT
This sequence comes from Solanum pennellii, assembly GCF_001406875.1. Lineage (NCBI taxonomy): Eukaryota > Viridiplantae > Streptophyta > Magnoliopsida > Solanales > Solanaceae > Solanum > Solanum pennellii. Next base: position 61,186,755 of record NC_028641.1, read on the forward strand.
TATTGATTTCATTAATTCGTCTGCAGATGTAAACACCAGCTACACCTATATTGAAGTTTAAGACTATCATCGGGATCATGATGTGCAATCACCAAGAATGATATAATGTCATTACTTCAATCTGATTTCACCTGTTGATTGTCTTGCACAAACACCTTAGGTATCTTTTATTTCATTATATTTCATAATTTGAGGTTGGCCTCATTATATATTAGGGAACTTTAACCTTAACTGACATAGATCATTTGAGCATCATGATATCCAATGTCTCGCCCACACAGAAAAGAGGTGGAATCACCGGCCAAAGTGACCCAAACATGCTAGCGTATATAGTGAGTCGAACCCTGCTAGAAACATATATTGGCAGTATAGGTTCAAAGACTTGGATATATAAGGAGACTTATACCAAGCATTCCAGACAGTCTCATATCGTGAGAGTTATGTGAACCTCCGCCCTTCCCAAAGGAAGGCATCACCGCTCATAGCTAGTCTATCGAAGCTCTGTATAAAGTTCTATTACATTCAACTAATACATCAGGGAAGATGGCTTATACCATAAGGGAATCATTGCTCATTAGATGATTTCTCATCTCATCATTAGTATTAAGTGTAAATTGTCCTTACAATTACTTATAGAGTATGATTGAGACTTGTCTCTTGATATTCAACAATCTCCTAGGTGAGTACTTTTAGTGACATTTACTTAGGCTTGGTTGTGATTTGATTCACCATTCATCTTATACTCTTATCATGTTGTCACCATTTTCATTAGCATCATAGATTAACATAATTACTCACCTCATTACGTGAATGTTCATTTCTTCTTTATCTTCTCTTGTTGACTCAAGCATTATGGAGGCTCTTTTTTAGATTGAGATTTACATACTCTGTTGATGACTGGTAATCCTTACTTTACATTGATGAAATGTTAATTTTCCTTACATATCATCCTTTAGTGTTAGTGAGACCGAGTTACACATTTTAACACCTTCATACGTGAGTATTCTCTTAATATAGTACCATAGATGTAAGTGAGGCTTGTCTAACTTTCTTTAACACCCTATTTTGTTCACTTACATGCATTATACCCCTTTAATTATATTACAACTCACGTTACTTACTTACTCTATCCTAGTAGATTCATATCATCGTTTATGGACGATGAGCACTTCATTCAATAAGTTTCATGAGTTCGTATGTCATTCTTTTAGAGCATGTTGGGAGTTTTCCCATTAAGTGGCATGCCCTTGATTATGGGTTCATTGAATTAGTTTAGAAGTGCTTATTTATCATTTGATACTCTAACTACACAATATTGGCATATGATTAGTATTGCCCTCAACCTTTGAATATTAAACTACATAACAATTTTTGTTGGCATGTTCCAATTTTACGTGTTTTCATATTTAAATTTAATATGTATGAAACATTAGCCAATCTTTTAATTATTTAACACAATATTATATCCATTTACATGCATCACTTTTAGACAATGTATCGTTTCCATTTTGTTGGCATACAATTAGTATTGACATAAACATTTGGGAATAGATTTCATAATCATATTTTTTGGCATAAGCCAATTTTCATGTTCAATATGCTGATTTTTTTATACATTATACATTAACCAATCTTTTAGTTATTTAACATATTATTATAGCCAATTCCCTACAACTTGTTTGATAATGTAGTATTAGCCAATTTATTGGCATAAGAATTTGTATTGGCATGAACAACTACTATAGATTTCATAACTGTTTTGATGGCATAAGCAAAAATATTTATTCAATCATGCTCTATTAGGGATACATTATTCCTTAGCCAATCTTTTACTTATTTATAGATAACATTATAGCCAATTCCAATTTAAATTGCAATCAATGTTTTTGTTAGCCATTTTATTGACATAAGGCAAACATTGACTAAAATTATGATTTCACAGAGATGTTTTTAGATAACCTTATAACATAACTTTAAGAATAACGTTTTTAAAACATCTTGGACAGAATCATATTAGCATTTGATGAATATATCATCTTTCTAACATCATATTAACAACAAGTATGCACAACAGACCGTAATATTTTAAAACATAATGTTTTCAGACATATTTTAATTCACATAATAACACTTAGCCTCAAGCGACTCAAATTAATAGGTTCATTCAATCATTATTTAATAAAAAAAAATACACATTACGATCATCCAGCACCACATACCAACAGCATGATTTTTAATCTATTCAACATTGAAATCGTAACAAGGATACTGGAAAGGAGTTCGATAAGAACGACGGGAAACAACCCTAGTTTTAAAGATCTTTGAATCATTCGAAAGAAAGTTCTCTTGGAGAAAGAAGTCCAGGAGATAAATGCATACATTTTGCTGAACTCAATCTACAAAGACTACCTTGAACAAAACCTTGAAGAAACCTTCAAATTGCCCTAGAGAAATCGATAAATATTCTGTCTTTTTCTTGCGTTCGTTGCTTATTGTTTTCGTGTCCTTTTTGACTATGAGTTTGAACGTGATTTTTAAGTTTAAGAAATAATCTTGACTCATTCAGTTTAAGGTTTAGTTAGTTAATTAAATTCTTAAATAATTAATTACTAAAGAGCCCCTCCTAGATTGACTAGAACTAGGAAAACACAATACTTGGTCAAATCTGAATTTTTTCCTACGAATTTTATTTTTACCCTTTAAATTAATTATTTAAATGGATATTTTAATTAATTAAGTGACCTAGGTTAATTACATAAGTACCCTTAAGTAGTTATAACCTTAACTAATCCTTTGAACCATCTTAGGTTAGGTAATAGGTTGTTTTTTTCTTTTTTTAACTAAAATCTTGATATTGCTTTGTGATTTCGGGTTTTCCCCTATAAATTAATTCATTAAGTCGCTAAATTAATTTATTAAGTATCCTAGGTAAATTAATATAGTACCCCTATGTTTTTTTAGGACCATAACTATCCTTTTGGACAATCGTAGGTTACGTACTAGGTTGTGTCTTTAACTAGTACTAGGTTATTGTCAACACGGTTTTGGTCCTAAGTTGTTGGGTGCACTAAAGGGTCCAATTCTGTTAGTCCTAGGTTATTAATTTATTTAGGGCAGTAGGTTAGAGTCTAGAATTTTAAGGGAGGTTAGGCCCCAGATGAGGTGGTCCCTTGTGCACGTTTTTCCCCCTAACTACCCTAACCCAATTTGGTTAGGGTGGTACCCTCCTTTTGCAGCTTCTTCACAAGTCTTTCACATGTTCTTGCACATGGGTTGGTTGCACTTTCCTAACTAACTATAATTTATGGTTCATTTGGGAATGTTTACTTAGTGTCCCAAGAATCCTCACTATGTCCTTGCGCACAGCTTAATCTACATGATCATTTAAAATTGTTATGTGCTATGGTTCTAGGCTTGACAATTGGATGCCTACTACGTAATGAATTGGGTTATGAATAAAAAAAATATAATTTTAGCATAGGTTCTTCATTGCAGGTACAATTCAAAATAAGCTTGGATCATGTTACCCGTACGTGGCTAAATATAGAAATTCGGTCACACCCCTTATCCAATTTGCTATACAATGCCCAATATTTTTTAAAATTGATCATTGGGACGCTTATGTACCCTCAATACACATTACTAAGTACCTATTAGCTAACTAGGCATGTAATTTTCTTGAATGTTACAAATAATTAATTAATGGGGCGGTTTGGCTCAGGTCAACCTTGAGGGGTCCATTTTCGCGATGGGGATGTCATAAGTTCGATCTCGACGGAAGCGACGCCCAAGTGAATTAAAGTGGGGTTTAAAATCTGATTTTCTTAAGGGCATACTTGTTTTTTAACGTGTAATTAAATTAATTTAAATTTTAAAATTTAACAAAACCATATTTTTTTTACCAAGTCTACAACTAAACTCCTAATCCGAAGGAACCTCTCACTTCTCACTTTCACAACCAAATCTTTTCTTTTCAAGTTCTATCTGCAAACAAAGTACAATAACATAAAACACTACCAAAATTTCTTCACACTTGAAGAACTTACAAAAAAAAATATAAACAAACAAGCTAATCAAAAACATGAAGCAAAAAGTAAGGTTTCCGTCGAGTTTTGTTGAAGTTGCGGGATTTGGACGTGTGTTTGGATAGGGTTTTGGGCCGCATGTTTGAGTGTTGAACAACACCAAATTAATGTATGATTTTCTTTCCTGGACTCCTTTCTCTAAGAGAATTTCCTTTCCACGAATTCAACGAATTTTTGAACTTGTGTTGTTCCCGTTCTTGTCGAGCTTCTTGTCCCTAGTATACTTTTTATTTCAATCTGAAATAGGTTAGAGATCATGTTGTTTGTATGTTTGCTGTTATTTTAAGTATGAAGTGTGATTTTCGTGATATTGTGTTCATCATTACGTGTTTGGAATTGTAAGCATGTTAATTTATGCCAACCGAAAGTATGTGAAAAGTGAAGTTTGTGCAAATGTTTGTGTAAATCATGATGTGCAAAAGTGATGTAATGTTGCTGGATTTAACGGGAATTCTTGGCTTAATAAAACCATAATAATAATATACTTAAATATATACCAAATTATTCATGAAACGTCCTATTATCTAATGCACAAATTATGATAACAAGGAGCTGAAAATAGTGAACATATTTCCAAAATTTGGTAGGTTGGGTTCGGCCAATCAAAGTGGTATAAAATGCAATGAAAAATGAATGTAAAATATGTGAAATCACTAGGAATTGAACCCAATACATCATTAAATGAAAGCTACAAAAAAATCAAAAAAAGATTAAGTCAAAAATTGATTGGAGGAGACTAAATTTCGAGCTTGCTGGAAATTGTATTCTCGGCCAACTTTTAAAAAAATGAACTTTGTTTTATTTTTTAAAAAAATGTGAGATCATTGGGTATTTAACCAATTACCTTACCAAATGAAATATTCAAATTTCGGGAGAAAAATTCAAGGAAAAATAGATGTGGTGAGTAAGGATTGAACCCACAACTTCTGTAATGGATGAGGGAGTTAGGAGAAAAATAAACGAGAAATAAATATGGAGAGTGGGGATTGAACCCACAACCTCTTGTATAGGTTAGAAAGTTAAGAGATAAATTAATAGAAAATTAATGAGCTTGTGGGGGATTGAAATCACAACCTCCTTGACCTAAACGAAAAAGGAGAGGAGAAAAAAAAAGGAAATATTATGGAGTTGATGAGGATCGAATTAGGGTCCCCAAAATCTTTAAAATGCAATTATCTAGTTAAAATAAGATTAAGTGTTGTCCAAGGGATTTGAAATTGTGTTCCCTTGCCCAATTCCGTATTGACACATAAGTCTTACGTAAACAAATATTTAATGAATGTTGCCGTTAAAGATCGAAATCAATATCTTGGCATATCTACAAGATGCATAAGTCTTGTACTATATAATCTTGGGTAAATATGAATCACATAGACAAACTCTAAATGAATCCTCATGGCTTGTATGTGTGGACTCATATGTCTAGCATACGTTTGAAAGTAAGTGAGCCTAGGATGTATGTGATAAAATGATGTAACCATGTAAGGGTTAAGTAAGAGTGTGAAACACACTAAATAGTCATGTGCATGTGCATATGATGAAATGAACATTCACGTGAAGGGGTAATAATTATGAAAAGCAAATGTGTTAAAGTTAATGAATGAGGTGACATTATGATAAGAGTCTAATGTGGAAGATGAGAACAATTTAAATGAGAAAATGAAGTACGCATGAATGAATGAAGTAGACTCTGTGTTTTTTAAATAAGGCTCCCTAGATGAGGTCCACTGTGTTGAGCCCTCATTTTGGGAAGTTGTAATGTCAAGTCCACGATTCCAAGGTCTCATGGCATATGAAAGAATGATATGAACTATGTGATATGATATGTGCAATATGTTATGTGTTGTTTGCAAAATGATAAGTATGATGATTCAAGTTACTTTCATGACATGACTTTTCTTATCCGAATATGACAAGTCCACTAACTTGTCTTTCCATAATCCATATCGTTGAAAAGAGCTCTTCTTAATCATGCATGTCCTTGGTGTGTTCTTGCATATACCCATACTTAGTACAAGTGTGTACTAATACCATAGAACTCTACATTTTTTGGTGCAGGCACGGGTGGATGTTAGAGATTACAGGTCGACGCTGAAACTATCTAGACATGGAGCATTCATCCGGACATGATAGGCCCTCATGATTTCGAGGACGCTTGTATATTATATTCTATCTTAGATATAGGTTTTAGTTAGTGGAGTACGTTTCACAAGCGTTTCTGTTCCATATTATTTCAAACATTGTATTGGGGCAGTTTTGGAAAGTTTACATAATGTTGTATTAAAATATTCGTTTCATTTGATGATCTTAATATTAGATGGTTGATGGTGAAAGCCTATGATTTTAAGTAGAATATTCTTCATATGAAATAAGTAAATAAAAACTTCAAATTTTCCGTTAAAATTAACCTAGATGAAGTAACGATGACGTAAGTAGGCTTATCTCCGCCCTCTAAGAGATCAACGACGCCGATCTCGTCTTAGGTCTAGACTCCGCTGTTGAGAAAGTTTGTGTCAGAGCGCTAGGTTAAATTCCTAGGGTAATAAGTTCACATCAACTATATTGAGTATTTTCTAAGTCATGGTAGTGAAGTACACCACTATCCTGAATTAGAGACTGCATGATGCATATGAAAAATTCCCTTCTTCTGATCTTATTGTGCCTTCTCTAATGTCTGATTTCTTGGTATTAAATGTGTATCTAACATTAACTCTTGAGATTCAGAAAGATGAATACGATGAGAAATGCTGGCGGAGAGATTGGAAAATCAGCTGATGGGGTAAATCAAGTTCCTCCCCAGGCTCCAGGTAATGAAATGGAGATGCTTGTTAACCAGACTGGTTTGATAGATGGAGAAGTGAGGACAACATTGGTAGAGATAGCCCAAGCCATCACTTTACAAGCTCAGGCTTTTACAACCCAGGTGGAGCAACAAGTTGTTTCCAGTGAGAACCCACCTTAAAGCACCATGGCTAGTAGGTCTCACTAATGCACCTGCTGGATTTATCGATCTCATGAATAGAGTCTTCCAAGAGTACCTTTACTCTTTCGTCATAGTAGTCATTGATGACATACCCATCTAGTCTAAGACAAGGAAGAGCATGAACAACATCTGAGACTAACCTTGCAGGTACTTAGACAACATGGGTTGTATGCTAAATTCATCAAGGTGAATTCTGGCATAGATAAGTGACCTTCCTGGGTCATGTTGTGTCCGACAAAGGGGTTAAGGTAGAACCCATGAAGACTGATGATGTTATGAACTGGCCGAAACCTCTTACTCCCACAGATATACATAGCTTCTTGGGATTGGCATGTAATTATCGTAGGATCGTGTAAGGTTTTTCTTCCATTGCTGCCCCACTCACAACTTTGACGAAGAAGAAAGTCATGTTTGAATGGGCGGAGGCTTGTGATAAGAGTTTCCAGGAGCTCAAGGAGAGACTAACTTCAGCCCCGGTGCTTACTTTGCCTAAGTTTGGTGAAAATTACATTGTTTATTGTGATGAATATAGGGTTGGTTTTGGTTGGTTTTAATGCACGATTGAAATGGTGATAGCTTATGCGTCCAGAAAGCTAAAGGTTCATGAAAAAAATTATCACACTAATGACCTGGAGGTTGTAGCTGTGGTGTTTTCACTGAAACAATGGAGGCACTACCTATATGGAGTGCATGTGGATGTGTTCAAAGACAACAAAAGTCTCCAATACGTATTCACACAAAGGGAGTTGAATCTACATCAGTGGAGGTGGTGTGAGTTGTTGAAGGACTATGACATGAATGTCCACTACCATACGGGTAAAACATATGTTGTAGCTGATGATTTGAGTAGGATGAGAATGGGAAGTACTGCCCACGTTGAGGATGAGAAGAATGAGATGGTGAAAGATGTACACAGACTGGACAAACTGGGTGTGGGGTTTGTTGACTCTACTAGTGGGGTTGTTTAAGTTAATCCTAGTTTTGAATCATCCTTGGTAGTTGAAGTCAAGAAGGGTCAACATCTTTATCCGGTGTTGATGGAGTTGAAGGACTCAATGTTGGTAAAGATGTTTGACTCTTTTGTTTTGGAAGGTGACGACATACATAGGTACGAGGACTGGTTGTGTGTACCAAATGTGGATGATTTGCAAAAAAAATTGTTGTAGAGGCCCATGGTTCCAAATATTCTATACATCCAGGTTCCACCAAGATGTATCATGACCTTAAGCTGATCTATTGGTGGAATGTCATTAAGAAGTACATTGTTGAATATGTGGCCAAGTGCCCTAACTGTCAACAAGTTAAGACAGAACATCTTAAGCCTGGCGTTCTTAGTCAGATGATCGAGGTTCCGACTTGGATGTGGGAGGCCATTAATATGAACTTCGTGGTTGGCCTTCCGAAGACTAGGAGACATCAGGACTCCATATGGGTTATTGTGGATAGGATTACTAAGTCTGCCCACTTTATCCCTGTAAAGTCTACTTAGAGACCTGAGGATTATGTCAGACTCTACAATGATGAAATTGTGAGATGGCATGGGATTCCTTTGTCTAATATTTCAGATAGAGGAGCTCAGTTCACTTCACATTTCTGGAGATCCTTCCAAAAGAACTTAGGCACACATGTAAAGCTTAGTACTACCTTTCATCCTCAGACTGATTGGCAGGCAGAGCGCACCATTCAGACATTGGAGGACATGTTGAGAGCATGTGTGATTGACTTCAGAGGAAGTTGGGACAACCATCTGCCTTTGATGGAGTTCTCCTATAATAACAGTTATCATTCAAGCAATTGTATGGCACCGTTTGAGGTAATAAATGGTAGAGGGTGTAGGTGTCTAGTTGGGTGGTTTTAGGTTGGAGAGTCATCCATTTTGGATCCAGAGATCATTCTCGAGGCCTTAATGAAGGCCAGGGTGATTAGAAACAGGTTAACTACTTCTTATAGTTGGCAAAAGTCATATTAAGACAAGAGAAAACGGACCTTAGAGTTTTATGTTGGTGACCAGGTCTATTTGAAAATATCACCTATTAAGGGGGTTATGAGGTTTGATAGGAAGGGGATGTTGAGCCTGAGATATGTTGGACCATATGAGATCCTAAGGCTTGTGGGTGTGGTGGACTATGAGTTAGCATTGCCTGCTGAGCTAGCTTCTATTCTTCCATTCTTTCATGTATCTATGTTAAATAAGTTCCTATGTGATCCAACATCGATTCTATTTATTAAGGTCTGGGGGTTGATGAAGACTTGTCCTATCAGAAGGTACCTGTTGTGATTTTAGACAGACAGGCCAAACGGCTGACAAACAAGGAAGTTTCCACAGTGAAGATATTTTGGAGGAACCGTCTTGTTGAGGGTGCTATGTGTGAGGCCGAGGCCTATATGAAATCATGCTATCCTCATCTTTTCAGTACCTAAGGTTAGACTTCCTTCTCTTAAGTAAAAGTTTCCTTACTCTCAATTCTTTGTTACTATTGCTTGACTGTGCATAGTGATTATGTTATGATATGATTAACATTGTGCTAGATTATAAGAAGTGTCATTCGGGGAAGAATGTTCCTAAGGGGGGGGGGGATAATGTATCAACCCTAACGATTGATATGCTAAGTAATGTTTAATCTGTCTAGAATGCCTATGATTAGTCCGGGTTCACACGGATTGATGCGCATAGAACCATACCTCTGAACCATTGCGAAAACCAAGCCAACTAACTCGGGTAGTTAGTTATGCTAGGAAAGGTTAGGTCATGCCATGTAGGGTTCCCAAATATGAAGATTTACTCATATGAGTCTTTACCGAACTTAAAAATTGGAAATCTTATGTTAGGATGGACTAGGGGTAAAATGGTCTTTTTCCAGGAGAAGGGTAGTATCGTAATTACCGTAAATATGTAATTATTTATTTTATTGATAAGGTGGAGGGACATTTTGGGTAGAAAGGGCCAAAATTTTTCATTGAGTAAAATCTTGCTCCACCCGGGTTCGAACCTAGGTGGGAGCAAAGATTTAACTTGATTATTTATATTGGTGAATCAATTTAATAAATTAATATTTTAATGTTTATTTACGAAAAAGAAAAATCAGATTATTATTCTTTATTAACTAATTAATGGGGAGGTTTGGGTCGGGTCGACCCGGCTGGACACGTTTTCGCGATGGGGACGTCACAGGTTCATTCCCAGACGGAAGCGACGCCCAAGTGCACTAAAGTGGGGTTTAAAATCTGATTTTTGTAAGTGCATAATTTTCCTTTAACGTGTTATTAAATTAAATCAGATTTTACAATTTAACAAAATCTTATTTTTGAAAAAGTCTTAAACTAAACTCCTAATCCAAAGGAACCTCTCACATCTCACGTCTATCTTCTCACTTTCACGATCAAACCTTTTTCTCTTCATGTTCTATCTGCTAACAAAGTACAAGAATAGAAAACACAACCAAAATTTCTTCACACTTGAAGAACTTACAAAAAAAATAAACAAACAAGCTAACAAAAAACGTGAAGCAAAAAGTAAGGTTTCCGTCGAGTTGTGTTGAAGTTTTGGGATTTGGACAGTCGTTTGGAGAGGGTTTTGGGCATAAAGTTTGAGTGTTGAACAACACCAAAGTCAGGTATGAGTGTCTCTCCTGGACTCCTTTCTCCAAGAGAATTTCCTTTCCACGAATTCAACGAATTTTGAAACTAGGGTTGTTCCTGTTCTTCTGGAACTCCTTGTCCCTAGTATCCTTCTGATTTCAATATTAAATAGGTAAGAGATCATGTTATTGGTATGTTTGCTTGTAGTTTAAGTATGAAGTGTGATTTTTGTGAAAATGTGTTCATGATTATGTGTTTGGAATTGTAAGCATGTTAATTTATGCCAACCGAAAGTATGTGAAAAGTGATGTTTGTGCAAACGTTTTTGTAAATCCTGATATGCAAAAGATGTGTAATGTCGCTGGATTTAATGGGAATATAATCATGAAAATAATATACTTAAAGATGCACCAAATTATTCATGAAATGTCCTAAGATCTAATGTACAAATGATGATAAGCAGGAGCTGAAAATAGTGAAAAAATTTCCAACATTTTGTAGGTTGGGTTCGGCCAATTAAAGTGGTATAAAATTCAATGAAAAATGAATGTAAAATAATTGATATCACTAAATATTGAACACAAGACATCATTAAATGAAAGCTACAAAAAAATCAACAAAAGATTGAGACAAAAATGTATTGGAGGTCATTGGGGATTGTACCCATAACCTCACCAAAAAAATGAACTTTTAAAAAAATGGATTGGAGGACAACTTTTGAAAAAATGAACTTCGTTTAAAAATATTTTTAAATGTGAGGTCATTGGGGATTGTACCCATGACCTTACCAAATGAAAATTTCATAAAAAAAATTGTGAGAAAAATTTAAGGAAAAATTGATGTGGTGAGTGGGGATTGAACCCACAACCTCTTGAATGGATGAGAGAGTTAGGAGAAAAATAAATGTGGAGAGTGGGTCTCCTTATATCTCCTAGTCTTTGAACCTATACTGCCAATATAGGGATCTAGCATGGTTCAATTCCCTATATACGCTAGCATGTTTTGTTTCACTTTGGCCGGTGATTCCACGACTTTTTGGTGTGGGGATTATACACTGGATTTCATAATGCTCACATGATCTATGTCGGTTAAGGTTAAAGTTGCCAAAGAAAGAATGAGTCTAGCCTCAACGAATGCACATAATGAAATGAACGATACCAAAGGTGTTAGGATAGGATAATCAGAATGAGAGCTAGACTTAAGTAATGACACCAGGTTATTCATGGTCATTCCACATCGAAACTGATGAGAGTCTTAAACTACATCCTAGGTATAGCTGGTGGTTGCACTAGTATATGAAAGAATGAAAGACGAAGTACATATGAATGAATGACGCAGACTCTATGTTTGCTGAAGAATGCACCCTAGTTGAGGTCCCATGTGTTGATCCCTCATTTATGGATGTCCTAATGTTAAGTCCATGATTCAAAGGTCTCATGGCATATGAAAGAATGATATGAACTATGTGATATGATATGTTCAATATGTTATGTGGTGCTTGCAAAATGATTAGTATGATGATGCATGTTACTCTAATGGCATGACTTTCCTAATTCAAATTTGGCAAGTCACTGACTGGCTTTCCACGATCCATATTGTTAGGAAAGAGCAGTTCTTATTCATGTATTTCCTTGGTGTGTTCTTGCATATACCCATACTTAATACAAGTGTGTACTAATCCTATTCAACTCTACATTTTTAGGTGCTGGTAAAGGAGAAATTAGAGCTTACAGGTCGACAGTGAAACTATCCACGCGTGGAGCGTTAATCCGGACTTGGTTGGACCTCATGCTTTCGAGGAAGCTTGCCCATTATATTCTACCTTAGGTTTAGGTTTGAGTTAGTCCAAATACATTCCACTTGCGTTTGTTTCCAATATTATTTCTTACATTGTGTTGGTGCCATTTTGGCAAGTTCACATTTAATGAAGTATTGAACTATTCCTTTCATTTGATGATTTGAATATTAGATGATTGATGGTGAAACCCCATGATGTTAAGTAGAATATGTGTCATATGAAATAAGTAAATAAAATGTTCAAATTTTCCGCTAAAATGAATCTAGATGAAGTAATGATGACGTAGGTAGGCTTGTCTGCAACCTCAGAGAGGTCAACGACGCCGGTCTCTTTTGGTGTCTAGACTCCGGTCGTGACAGTATTCTATTTGCCAATGATAGAACATAGACACATCCGATGTAGGCACATGGTTAAGGAACATGACAGACATGCTTTGTAATCTAGTCTAATTGTTTAACTAGAACTACTTCCCTTACCATACTCACTCGGTGCTAGCCTTCTTTCTCATAGAGCAATTCACATTAAGCTCATATAAAGGGGTTCCATATCAAATTAATAACCTAATAAAATTTACCCTACCAAGGAGGTCTTCTACGCTTACCTTACAATGGTGAGAAGAAGCTCATGATGACTTTTCCAAGGATTAATATTATGTCGTTCTAGATAATTAATCTTAACTCCATCGTTCCTTTACTTTGAAGGATACCATTATGGCTTTCTACTTCAACATTCATAACCTTACCAATAGGTTCAAGATTTTCACATAAAAGACCCTCTTACTTTATTTAAGGTCACATGTCATTCATACATTCAAGACTAAGAGAATTTGGCAACCTAAGTCAAAACATCACATATTCACTTTCATACATTTATCAAGCAAGGGACGCTAGTCAACCAAGATAACGCATACTTCACTTTAACTTGCAATACATGCCATTCTAGAAACACATAGAAATAACTATTACCATCTTCAAGTCATCCTATATACTTTCATATCAACATAATTATGACAATCATAGACTCATATAGTCAAGTAGGAATAACATTCATCAACCCGAAGGATATACACACAAAGACACGTTCATAGTCTAACTTGATCACCTACATAAAATTAATAGAACACATATACTTTCACATTACTTATCATGTAGATAGATATCATCATACTTCACATAATGAACTATACATTTATTCATATTACTTCAAGTATTATCTTGACAAGTCCATGATCATCATATTACTTAAAATAACGCCGACAAGGCCATATCAATTGCAAGTAAAGCTCATAACAACGCCACCATAAGTGGACCATACCAATAAAAACATAATTGAAGTCCAATAAACATCAAAATAAAGTAAATAGGGTAGATTAAAACCACAACATCCTCAACACCTCATTCCAATCTCAAATCATCACATTCGATATCACAAGGCCCTTACCCATGACCATAACCAACAATTCAACATAATCATAACAATATTCATGAAACTAGGTAAAATTACTACATATTCCTCAATCCAATACAACCTACATATCAATTTATTACAATTATTACGTCATTAGACAGCCCATAAAAATCTACACCATAATTCATCAACATTACGTAAACATCAAGTAACCCATAACTTAGTCAAAAACTAGGGTTCATCCAATTCATGGGTTAATAGGTAGTTTAGGTTAAAATAATCAATACAAAAACAATTTAATCCATAATAAATGTTTAAAAACAATTGCTGCAAGAACCCATGGTAGAATCATGAAATTGGGACAATTAATCTTTGAAAACTTTAGAAACCTTCTAGAGAGCTGTCTCCTTGATGAAGAGAGTTTGAAGGATAAAAATCCATACCTCAATGATGACAATTATCCACTTGATAAAGAATCCACTTAATTCAACAATCCAAAATCTTCCTTGACTTTGAACTTCACTGGAGCCTTAAGGAATTTCTAAGGGATTTTGGGGTTTTTATTTGGATGAATGAAATATTCCAAGTGTTAAGCACTTATATATACATTTAAAATACCCAAAAGACGCATAAGTAACATCCAATGCTCTTATTTGGAAGTGGGATGAAATTACAAGTTCACCCCTCAACTTACAGTGAACCTGCACATAACACAATTTCACAGATGAAAGGGCCAATGACGGCCCGTCCCTCGACCAACGAACCTTACTGTTGTTCCGTAGTCTCGGAATTAGGATTTGGTCCCTTATTTCCCCAAAATATGTCCCAAATGACTATACCTAACCAACGCGGTGTCGATTGAACCACTGGGCGTCGATTGCCTCCGTGGTTTGGGCTGTCTTGGGCAGCATTTCAACCAACTTTGGATCTTTCCTCAAGGACCCTTGGATGGTCCTTGGGGATGTTTGCCCGGAAAATTCAAACCCAAACATGACCTTATATGATTTTAGGACCTCTCACATGAATTTCATCAAATATGAACATGTAAAACTCCACGAAACATGCCTAGACACACAAGGTCATTTCAAGACACATATTTCGAACGTCATGGACTTTCATGGACGTTTGACCTCCAAACTACACGAAAGTTGACACACCGCCTATATACATCATTATAACTAATATAAGGAACTTATAACGTTATTAATCACACATAAGCACATAGAACCACATATTGGACACATAGGTGACTTAGTCGTCTAACGTCTTAGTCGTACCTTGACTTTTTACTTCCAATGCCCCAAAACTTTTAGACACTGCCTCAAACCATCTTCTAGACCTATTTAGGACCTTATACAATCACGACAAACATGTAAGGCTTTAGTTTGCCAAAGTCATTTTTGAAGTATTACACCTTAACCCTTAACTAACGACCTAACCCCTAAATTAATTAATATGAACTAATTAAAAATGTTCAGAAAAAGCAGGCCCTCACAGACGAGACCTCGACCAACAGTCCATCTGTGGGTCGACGACTCCTGCTCCCTTCCGTATTACACTTCATCGATGAGTTGAGAGAGTGGTCCAAATGAACCATTAACCAAAATGGCTAAGTGTTTGTCAAACTATGGCATGCATGCCCCGTCTATTAAACTACGATCCATCATTCCTCTTTGTAGGTGAACACTGCCCACGCAGCGTTGACCCCAAAATATAAGGTTCCTCCTCAAGGGCCCTTGAATGGTTCTGGAGGATTCGTGAGGGGGCGTTTAAACCATGAATTATCTTAAATAAATGTTAGACACCCTCTCACCAATGTTCATCGTTTTACGACTCTTAGAAGCTAGTCAAATAGTATAAGAACGCTAGTACCTCATTGAACTAGTTTCGGAATGTCATGAACGTTCTTGGAAGTTTTAGTTTCTAGACTTCCTAAATATCTTATAATCATAAAAATTGACCTAAATATAGTGTCTACACATTATGACACTTATGTTAGGATCTAGAACACGTCTTGGATTATTGAAGTAATACAGAGAGATTGTCCCATGTTAAATGTTCAAGGAAGAGAGGGAAAAGAAGTCCCTCCTAGTGATTCAAATGTCAATGCTCCAAAGAAGAACTGCTTCTATTCTCTTTAATCCCGAATTGACCAAGAGATCTTCTCAGATGTTGTGACCGTTATGTTAAAAATCATTCCTACTGATGTATATTTGTTGTTAGACCCAGTGAAAATTTGTATTTTTTACACCATTTGTGGCTATGAAATTTAAAATACTCTCCGATGTGTTTGAAGAACCTTTTTCTGTGTCTACCTTGACCGGTGACTCGATAGTGTAAAAAAGAGTCTATATGTTTTTTTCTATTTCTTTGACCCATAAATTACCATGGTGTTATTAGTTGAGTTAGACATATTAAATTTTGCTCTAATTTTTTGTATGGATTGATTACGTGCATGTTATGTCTATATTGATAGTAGGACTTGGATAGTAAAGGTCCAATTTCTAAATGAGTCTACTTTAGAGTGGAAGGGGGGAAATTCAATCCCTAGAGTAAATGTGTTTCTTGTCTAAAAGATAGGGGTGTATCTACCATATTGTTAGGGTTATGGATGTTGAGTTCGAATCCCCTTCCATAGATTCGGTAACTGTGGTGAGGGAGTTTCCGCAAGCCTTTCAAAATGGATTTCCCGATATTCCTCCCAAATGTGAAATAAATTTTGACATTCTCTTGCCGGATAGACCACCCATATCCATTCCTCCTTATAGAATGACTCTAACTAAGTTTAAAGAGGTCAAGGAGACACTCAAGAATTTGTTAGACAAAGGCTTTATTTAACCATGTATCTATCCATGGAGTTCTCCAGTATTATTTCTTAGAAAGAAGGATGGGTTTCTTTGAACGTGTATCAACTATCATCAATAAAACAAACTGACCATAAAGAGTAAGTATCCCCTTGCAAGAATTAATGAATAGTTTGATAAACTTCAAGAAAATAACTACTTGTCACGATTGGAGTCTAGAGCCCAAACGCGAATGGCGTCGTTGACTTCTCAGAGGTCGCAGACAAGCCTACTTACGTCATTCTTACTTCGTCTAGGTTAATTTTAGCGGAAAATTTGAAACTCTTTGTTTCTTAACATACATTCTATTAGATTCATAATTGTTCACCGTCAACCATATAACACTAAGATCATCAAATGGAATAAATAGTTTAATATAGCACTAAATGTATACTTGCAAAAATTGAACTAATACATTGTCTGAACAAAAGCGGAAAGAAAAGCTAGTGGAACATACTCCACTAGCTCAATCATATGACTAAGCTAGAATATAATGGGAAAGCATCCTTGAAAGCATGAGGTCTAAAAAAGTCCGGATGAATGCTCCACGTCTGGATAGTTTCATCGTCAACCTATAGCTCTAGCGTCCACCTCTGCCTACACCTAAAATTGTAGAGTTGTATAGGGTTAGTGCACACTTTTACTAAGTATGGGCATATGCAAGCACTGACCTAGGACATGAATGAGTAAGAATAGATCTTTCCTAACAACTTGATTATGGTATGTCAAGTCAGTGGACTTGCCAAATTGGGATGAGGAAAGTTAGTGAGATTTCAAAATTTGGATTAGGAAAGTCATTCCATGAGAGTTACATGCATCATCATACTTATCATATTGCACACAACACATAACATCTTGCACATAACATGTAACATATTGCATATAGCACGTAACATTTTTCTTATCATTCGTTCATATGCCATAAGAACTTGGAATCATGGACTTGACATCAAAACTTCACAAAAATGAGGGCTCAACATATGGAATCTCAACCATGGAGCCTTCTTTAGCAAACACAGAGTCTGCTTCATTCATTATTACGTACTTCATTTCATTTCACTCATAGTTTAGTACAAACACTAGCTATACCTAGGATGTAGTTTAAGACTTTCATCGGGTTCGCAATGAAATGATCAAGAATGACCTAGTGTCATTACCTAAGTCTATCTCACCTCTTGATTATCCTATCCTATCATTTTTAGTATCATTCATTTTATTATGTTCATCATTTGAGGCTGGCCTCATTCATTCATCGGAAACTTTATCTTTAACTGACATAGGTAACGTAAGCATCATGAAATCCAGTGTCTCCCCCACACCGAAAATAGGTGGAATCACCGGCAAAACTGATCCAAAACATGCTATTGGCAGTATAGGTTCGAAGACTAGGAGATATAAGGAGACTCATACCTAGCATGCCGGAAAATCTCATCTCATAGAGTTACTTTGATAGTCCATCTATTAATGGAATGGTATGAACAATGATATAGTGGGTTTTGTAAATAAATGTCCAAATTGTCAACAAGTTAAGGACGAACACCTAAAAGTGGGATGTTTGTCTCAAAATATAGATATTCCAATTAGTAAGTGGGGGGATGTGAACAGGGACTTTAAAGTGGATTAGCCTCATACAAGGACGATACATGATTGTATTTAGGTCATTGTGGAAAGAATGACGAAATCCTCCCACTATATTTTTGTCAAAGTTTCATTTTCGGCAGAAGACTATGCCAAATTGTAGGAGATAGTGAAGTTGCATGGAGTGCCTCTATCTACTATTTCAAATTGGGGTACTCAATTTACTTCACACATTTGGAAGGCATTCCAAATAAGTATAGGTACTAAGGTCAATATTAGCACGTCCTTTAAGCTTCGAGGAGGGTCAAGAGGAAAGCACCATTCAAACCCTTAAAATGATGGTCAAGAGGAATGCACCATTCAAACCTTATAGACCTCAAGAGTATATAGGCTGACCACCTTCCATTGATAGAATTTACACACAACAATAGTTCGCACTAAAGCATTGTCATGGCCTCTTTTTAAATGATTCTACTGAGTGAGGTGTATCTCTTATTAGTTTGTTTGAAGTAGGTAAAATTTCTCTAATCGGTCCAAAACTAGTTATTAGGCCATTGAAGTTGTCCATAAGTCAGAAAAAGTCGTATGCCGATGTTACAGAATGGATCTAGAATTTGAAGTTAATGATTGGGTCTACTTCAAAACCACACCCATGAAGGGTGTGATGAGGTTTGGTTTAAAGGATAAGCTTAGTCCCCTTTAAAAGGGACAATATTAAGTCTTCAAATGTGTTAAGAAAGTTGCCTATGAGTTAGACTTGTCAAATGAGTTGGATCTAGTTCATATGACGTGTACTAGAGCCTAACATAAGTTTCACAAGGTTTAGACACTGTTTTAAGGTCAATTTTGATGAATATAAGTCATTTAGAAAGTCTAGGAATTAAAATGTCAAAGGACGTCCATGGCGTTCAAAAACTAGCTAAAAGAGGTACTAGTGTGCCTTAGCCTATTTTACTAGATTTACAAAGTCGGAAATTCATGAATTTTTTGGAGGGTGTCTAACATGTATTAAGGTTGATTCATAGTCGAAACGTACGGTTGAGAATCCCAAAGGACCAAGCAACGACCCTTGAAGAGGACCCTAGAATTTTATTGTCAAAGCCTGCCCAAGGAAGTGTCCTCCAACGAATGCAACCCACGATCAAATGTCCAATCGATGGGGTGTGGACTGCTTCTGTCGATGGACACTTGGTCAATTTTTCGGACAAGCAAATGGACAGTATTTTAAATTATCAATGAGTGTGCAACACGGAGGTGAACAGTGCCCATCGATAGACATACAAATCGTCGATCATGGTCTCATCTGTGGAGTCACTGTTTTGCTGCATGTTTTGTTTAATTCATGTAATTAGTTATCTTATTTATGAGGTTAATTAGGGGTTACAGGAGATCTAATTAAATTAATTAACAACCTATATAAAAGGCCCTAGACTAATTAGACTAACCTAAGCTCTCATAATTCCCAAAAACCCAAACTCTCTTCCTTTCCTCTTTTTTCTCTTTTCCAAGTTCAAGAACACAATATAAAGACAAATTCAAAGAGGTTCTAGGTATGTATTCACCAATGTTTTTCAATCAATATTCATCAAACAATAAGGTATGAGATTCCTTTCACCTTTGGGACTTCATTCCCCAAAGGGTTCAATTAAATTGATTTCAAAATTATGAAATTCAAGTGGATCATTTGCAATCTCGAAATTGATCTTGTGAATTCCTTGTTTGTGATACTTTTTGGATATTATGTATATAATAATTTATTATAACTCAATTATATTATTTCTTGATAGATTGGTCTAGTTTGTACAAGTTGGCCTATTCCCCTTAACCCTAGGTTGTGATCTTTGTATGAATTGTATAATGCTGGTTCAATTGAATTGTTTTTTGGTTGAATTACTACTAGATGATGTTATTCTATCAATTATGAATTTATTAGGAAGAATTATATTCCTATCATTCTAGTTTTTGATTAATTGATCTAAATTATGATTTTGATCTAAGTATCTTATCATAGGCTTTGAACTAGTGATGGATTGTGATGTAGTGATTCAATTGACTTTGTTGTCATGTTGGTTATTGATATGTTACTATATTACACCCTTATTTGTTTGAGTTAAGGGTTGATGGTAATAACTTGATGATGGATTATGAAGGAGACTACGTAAGTCTTGTGATCCCTATTCCTTAAACCAATTGTGGATAATTATGATTTAAGTCATGATGTATACCTTGTATTAGGATTGATAGAATTGCTATGACGTTGAATTGAAATATCTTGAGTATTGTTTTTGAGGTGTTGTCTAAGATGTACATGATATAGGGATGGTGATAAATTACCAATGGGATTTATCATGATGTGATTATGTAAATGTGCTAACCTCACTTATATGAATTGTAATGAAAGGACTATACTGATGCAATTCGTATTAAGCTATGATGATGATGATGATGCAAGGGAAGAACCTTATGACCTACATTGAGCTTTAATGAATAATAAAGATATTAAAGATATTTTAAGAGGGACTTTAGTTAGCACAGAGTGATCTTGACAATGGGAGGTGTTGACTTTCCATACATGAAGATTAACCCTATTGTTCCAGATAAGGTGTTGACTCCCGTATGAAGGATACTCGTCCTATGGGATTTCCATTAGATGAGGATACAATTGCCAAGTGGAATGTAGAGGGTTCATACAAATCTCTTATTTCTTTAACTATGTTTCCCCCATATGAACACTAGATAGTGTATCCACATAGAAAGCTAAGTTTATGTTAGGTTATACTGCCCAGTTGACCGCCTTCCATCAGTGTAAGGCTTTGCAACCCCAACTTCCACACTTAGATCTTGTGGTCTATGTTGGTAAAGGCAAATTTTCCCTAAATTAAAATGAAGTTAGGAAGTACAAATCATCTGTGGTTACTTAATAGGTTTGACGTAACTTAGGTAGGGGTATGGGACTCTACTTATGCCTTGTACTAGTTTGTCTTGAAGGAAGCTTTAGAAGGTTGTTCTTATATATGTATATGCTTATAATTGTATATGTTATGTATATTATGATATTGCACATTGATTATTCTACATGATGATTGGTTTCACTTATCAACATGTGTTGGTCTCTATTTCTAATGTATGATGATATGTGCTCCTAAATCATGGTTCTTATTGGGTTTACTTGATTGAGTAAGGTTGTGGGGCTTTGCTTGGTCATTGCACTTGTTGACTTTATGAGGGTTCATGGGTTATTGTCTTGCTTTGGTTATGTTCTAATGAACTGTTATTCATATAGCTATAACTTGATGATAGAGTTGCTTTGACTATGTGTTCAATTGTGTGATATGCATGTTGACTTGACTAGACTTAGCATTGCTGGTCTTGTGATGTACATGATCATGAATTAATTAATATGTTTAATGATTGGTATGGTCTTCTTGAATTTTCATTAGGCTTTTCAAAGTAAATTGCCTACTTTTATGAATTTTCCCTTTTTAGCATGATTTCATGATATTTGTGCATATTGTCTCATACTTTGTACAATGGGTGTACTAATCCCATTTTCTCCCTTTTCCCCAACATTGAGGTTCCGATATTTTATGTTCTTTGAGACGACATTAAGATGACTTGGAATTCTCAATCATCCAAGTTGGGTAGGTCCTCACTTTGTAAGTGCAATGCCAATGTCAAGCTTATGAAGTTGTTCTAGTTTAAATACATCTATGTTTGTTCCTTTTCATTTGAGTACTAAATATTGTATAGACTAAATGTGGCTTTATTACATTGATGTATGGGCTAGACCCAAATTTAGATACTCTTGTTAGATTGTTATGAGATGAGACATCCATTTTAGACTATGTTATATTTTATATATCTATGTGCAATAAAAGTGGAAGACTATGTAATCTTTTTATACAAAGGGTCAATGTATACTCGTTGTAAATATTATGTGAATATAAAGGTCAATGTAAACCTCAACGTAGAATTAATGAAAAGTTTTAAATTTTCTGTATTTTGGCCTATGAATATAATGATGTAACCTAAGAGGCTAGTCTGAGTGGTCAAAGAGGATGCCGACGCGGTTACATCTAGAAGGTGCTCCCAGGATTTGAAAAAGTTTGTATAAGATCATGAGGTCGAATATCTTTGAGTCGATGTCTCTCTCAACCACGTCTATGTAGGTTCTTACTCATAATTGTGAACCGCGCCACACTTATCGATAGGAACCGATATGATGCTTAGGAAACTCTCACTTTTTTGGAAGTCCAATATCGTGCCTCTACAGTTTTAACTCTATGTGCTTTTAGCATCTAATTTTTTTTTGTGGTTATAGGCAATTAATGCTCAAAGGAACGCCACACAAACTCTTGAAGAATATATTTCCAATGCGGGAGTTCCTCCACGTAGTGATCAAGTTCCTCCTCTTGAAGAAGATGTTTAAGATGACCAAGCTCAGGTCAATCCTCCTCCTTTGACGGATGGTGACATAAGGGTTGCTCTTCTCCACATGTCCCAAGACATTACTACTCAAGCAGAAGCCGTCACTACCCAAGATCAAGCCATTAAGTCCCAAGCTAATCAAGAGGTTACACCCCAATCAAACAACATGTCGGTACCATGTCTTCCTGTTTGAGGGATTTCACAAGGATGAATCTCCCTACATTACATGGGTCCAAGGTTCAACAAGAACCTCAAAGTACATTGATTAAATCTAAAATATCCTCTATAGTATGGGGTTGACTACTAGTGAGAAGGCAGAGTTAGCCAATTATAAACTCAAAAATGTGGCCCAAGCCTGGTACGTCTAATAGAGCGGCAATAATCCTTTGAGAGATGGACCGGTGACATGGGAGGTGTTGAAAAAGGCTTTTCTTGACAGATTCTTTCCTAGGGAGAAGTGGGAAGCTAAAATGGTGGAGTTCATCAACCTTCGTCAAGAGGTATGAGTGTGTTTGAATACTTCTTGAAGTTCACTAAATTGTAAAAATATACTCCTTCTTTGGTTTCCGACCGTAGGGATGAAATGAATTACTTTGTGGCGGGAGTGATAACTTGCAAGAGGAATGTCATTCGGCTATAGTAAATGACAATATGGACATTTCTAATCTCATGGTTCATGCTCAACTAGTGGAAGAGGCAAGGGCTAAGAGAAAGAGTAGAGATACAAAGAAGGAAAGATCTTTTGATAGTGGTTCTTTAAAGGGTAGGCTTGATATCCAAGACAAGTCTAGGTTCAAAAGAGGTTCTCTAATAAAGTGCCTTCCATGTTCCCTAAGGCTCGTAATGATAGGGTGTGTAATCCTAAGCGAAAGAAAGGAAGGGATACTAGTTCACCAAACGAGATGCCAACTTGTGCCAAGTGTGGAAAAAGTTATTTTGGTGAATGATTAGTAGGAATGGGCAATTGTATTGGTTGTGGAAAGAGTGGCCCCAAGATTAGGGATTGATATAATGTTAAGGGTAAAGACAAGGGTAGTGGTCAAGCTCAAGCAAGTGGTTCTAATGATGCTCCGAAGAAGAATTGCTTTTATGCTCTCCGCTCTGGGGGTGACCAAGAGAATTCCCCCGATGTGGTAACCGATATGTGAAAAGTATTTTCTATTGATGTATATGCTTTACTTTATCCCGTTGCTACCTGGTCATTTGTTATTCCTCTAGTAGCTAAAAAGTTTGACATTTTGCCCGATATCCTGAATGAACCTTTCATGGTGTTTACCCTAGTGGGTGAGTTGATGGTTGCAAAAAGGGTTTATAGAAGTTATCCTATAATGTTTCCCGATAGAGTTACTCATGTTAATCTAGTAGAACTTTATACGATTGATTTTCATGTAATTTTGAGTATGGATTGGTTGCATGCTTGCTTTGCCTCTATAGATTGTAGAACAAGGATGATGAAGTTTAACTTTCCATATGAGCCCGTGTTAGAGTAGAAGGGGGGGGGGGAATTTTATTCATTGAGGTCCTACCATACCTCATTTAAAAGCATGCAAAATAATCTCTAAAGGGTGTTTATAGAATTAAGTAAGGGTCAAAGATTTTTAATCCGAAATTCCTCCTATTGAGTAAGTCCCCTTAGTGAGGGAATTTCCAGAGGTATTTCCTAATTGTACGGGAAATTGATTTTTGTATCGACTTGTTACTGGATGCAAATCTCATTTCAACTCCTCCTTTTCGGATGGCTCCGGCCGAATTTAAAGAGTTGAAGTCTCAACTCAAAGATTTACTAGACAAACGCTTCATTAGACCTAGTATTTCTCCATGGGGTTCTCCAGTTTTATTTGTGAAGAAGAAGGATGGTTCCCTTATAATGTGCATTGATTATCTCCAACTCAATAAAGTTACTATTAAGAACAAGTATCCTCTCCCTCGAATTGATGACTTGTTTGATCAACTCCAATGGGCAAGCTTCTTTTCTAAGATTGACTTGAGGTCGGGGTATCACCAACATAGGGTGAGTGGTGAGGATATACCAAGAACGTCATTTCGTCTAGATATGGTCGCAATGTGTTCTTAGAACTGTACTTTGGTCTCACTAATGCCCCAACGACATTTATAGATCTCATGAATAGGGTGTTTCGAAGTTACCTAGATTCATTTGTTATTGTCTTCATTGACGACATATTGGTATATTCAAAAAAAGAGGGTGAACATATATACCATTTGAGGGTGGTGTTACAAGTACTTAAAGTGAACCAATTATTTGACAAGTATATAAAATGTGAGTTTTGGTTGAGGTCGGTGGCATTTCTTGGTCATATCATCTCGTATGAGGGAGTAGAGGTTGATCTAAGGAAAACTGAGGCGGTGACAAATTGTCTGAGACCATTGACTCAAACCGATATTAGGAGTTTCTTTGGTCTAGAGGGTCATTATCGGAGGTTTATAGATGGTTTTGCGTTTATTGCATCTCCCTTGACTTTTCTGACTCAAAAGAGTAATAAATTTGAGTAGTCGGAGACATGTGAGAGAAGCTTCAAACTTGAAAGATAAGCTTACTTCCCCTCCGGTGTTGACGTTAACGGTGGGTAGAAAGGGCTTCGTTTGTGTATTGTGATGCATTCCGAGTGGATTTAGAGTGTGTGCTTATGCAACATCGGAGAGTAATAGCCTATACCTCTAGAAAAATTAAGTTGCATGACAAGAAATATCAAACTCATGATCTTGAGTTAGCGGTCGTGGCATTTATCTTGAAATTATGGAGGCATTACTTGTATGTTGTGCATGTAGATGTGCATACCGACCACAAGAGTGTCCAATATTTGTTTACTCAAAAGGAGATAAATATTTCACAATGAAAGTGGTTGGAATTGTTTTAAGATTATGACATGAGTGTTCACTATAACCTCATTAAGGCTTATGTGGTTGCGGATGCTCTGAATCGTACGACCATGGGTAGTGTGTCTCATGTAGAGGAATCCAAGAAAGACCTAGTGAATGATGTTCATAGGTTAGCTAGATCGGGTGTTATAATGTAAGATTCTCTGAATGGTGGTTTTATGGTCCATCAAAACTCCGATTCGTCTTCAGTGGTTGAGGTGAAGTCCAAAAAACACCTTGATCAACCATTGATGGAGTTGAAGGAATCACTTCTTCGAAAGCGTATGTGTCAAACCCTTTTTTTTCCGTAGCGGCGTAAGGGTTTTTCCAATTTAAGTGATGTTATTAATAAGGGATTATTTTAATTATTTTAAGAGTCTTCACTTGGAATTGAATGATGGTGTTCCAAGTCACCTTTTTGTTTTAAATCCCTAACCAAGGGGAAGGTATTAAGTTCGCTTTATGGACTTTTATGACTTAAACTAATTTTTTGAAAATTCTATTATTAAAACAAATGTATTTACCCTCATTCTTTGATTTATTTAAATATATTAAAAACTACCTTATTTTATTAATCTGTGCCCTTTAATTAAAAATATATGTACGCATATAAATTAAATCAAACAAAGCATAAAATAAGATATTTTTTATTTTACTTATTCTTTTGTTATTTTTTTTACATTTCTTTTTTTTCTCTTTTTACCTTCTCATCTTTTAGTATTATTAATATTTTATTATTATTATATTTTTTAATTTTTTTTAAGTTAATTTTTTTTTTCTGTTTGGCCAAAGAAACTTTCCATAAAAATTTTTTTTTTCCTCTTCAATTGCATGTTTGTTTTTAATATTATTTTAATACTTCTTTTTCTTTTATTTTTTCCTTCTGTTTTCACTTTTCCCCTTTTTTATTATACTCTTTCTCACATTTTATTTTTAACTTTTCCTTTTTCTTTTCATTATTATTGTTATTTTCTTTTTTGTTTTTTTGTTTTTTCCTTCCATTTTTCTTCGATTTTTTTACGTCACTAACATTAAACGAACATCCTACTAACTAAAATTAATATATTTACAAAATAGCTACACATGATATCATTATAAAACTAAATAAGAAAAATTAAAACGACTTGGACAATAATTTTACTTAAATATAAAATAAACTATGGAATATTTAAAGATGAAATAAATCACGGTTTGTTATAACAATTTCACAATAAATTTAACTATACAAACGATCTAAACATAAAGTTGATATGAAATATTTCAACATACTTCATATAATCACATCAATAAATATTAATGGTTTAAACACGTGCGAAATTTAACAACTTCAATATATATTGCAATCCATTCTCACATTATAATTAAATGAAACTAATACAAAATAAAATTAAGTATTACCTCTTGTGGAAATTATTTCACGACAAGAAAAAATTTAGGAACCACGAACATGAAACCTCGAACTCCACTATTATTTAGTTGTGTTTTTTTTTGTGCGTGTGTTCTTCAAGAAAAAAAATGAAAACTTTTCTTTGTTTTCCCTTCTTTTTTTTTCCTTTCCCTTTTTATTTTCTTTTTTCTCTTTTGGTTTGCTGATTTTTTCTTTTTCCCTTTCGCCTTCTTATTTTATAGAATGTGTAGTAATTTTTATATAGTAGAATTTGTGTGTTTGTGTTGTGTGTTGTTTTTTGAAAATGGGGAAGGGGGGGGGGGGTGCAGGTGGTAATAGTGGTGTAGGGGTAGTGGTTAAGTGGGGTAATGGGTAGGTTATTATTATTAATTTTTATTGTTAATAAATAATAATAACAATAACTAGTTATTTTTGGCATTAATAAAAAAAATATGAAATAGCTAAATGAAAAATATAATTAATAAAATATTTAAATCAATAATTTATTAGCTAAATTTGGAATAAATTTTAAAAAAATAAAAATGTAACATAAAGGTAACTCTATTTTTGTTGTTTTCAAATCCTTTAAAATAAACTTACTAAATAAAATATCTACTTTATATTTACAAAATATTTAAGCTCTAAAAAGGGTATAAAACTTAAATTCGGTAAAAATTATGTGTCTATAGTTTGCCCCTCTTTGACTGGAAACACGAAGAGTTTTCAGAAAAAGTAGTAGACAAAGTGACAAGTTTTTACCGAAATCTTATTTGAAAGACCAAAATTTATGCGATCGAGTCCTCATTTTTGACAGCCTAAATATCCCAGGTTATAAGGGAATCAGGTCACGTGTAGTTCAAGGAGATGAGGTGATGTGTTGGAGTTAAGTGAGGTTCCATCGAGGCTCTAGATCGCGAATCTTATCCTTACATTAAAATATAAAACTGAAAGCTAATAGTGAAAAGGAAAACAAATGTACAAACTTCTATCCATGCAACTTTTCTTGAATCTTCACTTCAATTTTAACTTTAAAAAATCACCTTGATTTGGGGTGAATATCTTAACCTAGAATTGGAATGGATGGTGAACCTGCCACTTAGGCAGAACTTTTGACATTCTTCAAAATAATAATTTGAAAAATGCTCTTGAATAGTTGCGTGTTTTCTTGATCAAAAGTTGACTAGTAAAAGAAGTCCGGAAGTCAGGCTGCTACATGCATTGAAGAATCTAATTATAACCATCATGGAATTGATTATTCAAAAAAATTGAAACTTTGTTCTTGAATTTAAAATCCATGTCTCGCTTTACAAACCTGAAAACCACCACAAACAAAAAATAAATAAAAATTTTGCCACAGTTTTCACTGGGAAAATTTTTGTGAGTGATTAGCAAATAAAAATATAAAACATAAACTCCGACTAGGAAGTGTTTATTTTAGGAGAAAATAAAACTAAAAATCTAGACTAGAAAGTGTTTATCCTATGAGAATGTAATCTAATCCCATTATTCAGGAGGGCCCTGCTAGTCCCATTTTCCAGGAGAGTCCTGCTAATGCCATTATCCAGGAGGGTCCTGCTAGTCCCATTATCCAGAAGAGTCTTGCTAATCTCATTATCCAGGAGAGTCCTGCTAGCCCCATTATTCAGGATGGTCCTGTTAATTCCATTATCCAGGAGAGTCTTGCTAGTCTCATTATCCAGGAGGGTCCTGCTAATCCCATTATTCAGGAGGGTCCTGCTAATCCCATTATTCAGAAGGGTCCTACTAATACCATCATCCTGGAGGCTCCTACTAGTCCCATTATCAAGGAGGGTCCTGCTAGTCCCTTTATCTTTGAGGGTCCTGCCAATCCCATTATTCAACAGGGTCATGCCAATACCATTATCAAGGAGGGTCCTAGTAGTCCCATTAACCAGGAGGGTCCTGCCAATGCCTTTATCTAGAAGGGTCCTGCTTGTCCCATTATCTAGGAGGGGCCTGCTAAGCCCATTATCCAGGAGGGTCCTGATAATCCCATTATCCAGAAGGGTCTTGTTAATCCAATTATCCAAAGGGTCCTGCTAGTCCGATTATCAACGAGGGTCTTGTCTATCCCATTATCCAGGAGGGTCCTGCCAGTCCCATTAACCAGGAGGGTCCTGCTAATCCTATTATGCAGGAGCGTCCTGCTAGTCCCATTATCCAGAAGGGTCCTGCTAGTCCCATTATCCAGGAGGGTCCTTCTAGTCCCATTATCCAGGAGGGTCCTTCTAATCCCATTATTTAGGAGGGCCCTGCTTGTCGCATTATCCAGGATGGTCCTACTAGTCACATTATCCAGGAGGGTCCTGCTAATAAAATTTTCAACAAACTTATAATACCAACGAAACATTGTCAATGCTATCTTCATTATTTGGCAGTTCCTTCAAGGAAATAATAATAATAATAATAATAAATAAAATAAATATTCAAAAAAATCATGCAATTGCTATTTTGAGATATATTAGCCAACTTTCATATAATATTCCAGAAGTCGTTATTGTAAGGTTTCCTTTTCGCTCGTTGTAGACTAGGTTGAACATCTAGGTTCCTCGAATCTTTAATCTTGAAACAACTTGTGTCCCTTCTTAACATATAAAATTCGTGAGATTGAAAAGGTTGTTGTTGGTTTGTGGTTCCATCTTTCGACAAGGGTTGCTCAAACACTTGTGACGCTTTGGTTGTTTCCAACGGTCAATACTTCTTATTGATTGATTGTACTTTCATCCAAATTTGCTTATTTTTGGCCCTAAATCCAATGTCTTTATCTCACAGCACTCATTGTTTAGCCTTCATAGAATCAGAGAATTTTTGAATTCAACACTTGAAGGCACATTATAACTCATTAGCCTGATGCTTCGCCTAGTACCATTTAGAGACTTCGTAGCGAGTCTTGAAATTTCTTCCTAGTTTCTTGACAAAGACTCGACTCAAATACATACAAAAAAAGTGACGAAAAGTATAAGAAAATTACAAACTATACGAGAATAAAATAAAATATTCGATGAAGACTCTTTTTTAGTAAGAAGAAGTAATAAAAACTTATCTGAGTGTGGGAGCCCAGTTTACTGATCATGCCATGCAATTTGAATTGATTTCCAGACATGGCTATCCAATCTATTCATTAAAAATTATTGATCATTCAATCTTGATGTGGAATACCGACACTTAATGAAGCCATAAATAATTCTGAACCCTTATTCACTTTGTGATATTCACGAAGGTCTTTGCCACTAAAATTCACGTCTGCCTTATAGAGCATGTAAAATTTTCACCAATAAGACTCTCTCACATTTAACTCCTTTTTGCCTTACGGTGCCCACTTAAGGTTTTCACCAATAAAACTCTCTCATTTTTATTTCATTCTACTCACATTTGTCTTATGGTGCCCATTTAGGATTTTTACCTACCCTTAACCAACTTACTCTCGACATATCAAGGGTTGATGCAAGGACATCTCTTTTATTGACTTTAGACGATGGGGTTGATTTTGAGCTATGAGATGAGAAACTAAATGAATAAACAAATTCTTACCCAGTTTACTACAATATGAATTTTTGGATTCGTATTTGGTTGAACCGAACCCAACATTAGGGCTGCCTGCGTATCTTGCCGAAAGAACAATCAGGTCGAACGTAGTTCAGGCAATTTGTTTTTTTTTTAAAGTCAAGGAAACAGCATAACCAAGAGATTCCATTGTATTAACCCTTGAAATGTCGAGCCCAAACATAAGGGTTTCTAATGTCGAAAATCAAATCATATGCAATATCTTTTCACAACATCAACATTGACGACTGTTTCTTTCACTTTGCCTTCTGTATATGCTAAGTAAAGAGCACCATTGGGTAATACCCTTTTAACAACGAATGGTCATTTCCAATTTGGAGAAAATTTTCCTTTGGTTTGGGTATGATGTGGCAAAATGTGTCTCAACACTAATTGACCCTCTTCAAAATGTCTGGGACGCACCTTTTTGTTGTATGCTCATGCCATTCTTTTCTGATATAATTGTCCATGACAAACTGATGTCAGACGCTTCTCATCAATCAAACTTAATTGCTCTAATCGAGTTGTGATCCTCTCATTATCATCAATTTGAGCCTCCACAACAATTCGTGAAGATGGGATCTCAATCTCTGCAAATATAACTGCCTCAGTCCCGTATACCAGTGAATATGGGGTAGCGCCCACTGACGTACGGATTGTAGTGAGATAACCCAACAAAGCAAAAGGCAACTTTTCATGCCATTGACGAGAACTTTGCATGATCTTACGAAATATCTTTTTTATACTTTTGTTAGCAGCTTCTACAACCCCATTTTCCTTTGGGCAATGCGGAGTCGAATTTCGATGCTCAATCTTAAATAGTTAGCATACCTCTTGCATTAAGTGGCTGTTGAGATTTGCGGAATTATCATTTATAATCACCTTCGGAATACCAAACCGACAGATGATGTTGAATTGGATGAAATCCACGACGACCTTCTTGGTCACTGACTTGAATGTTACAACTTCCACCCATTTTGTAAAATAATCAATGGCCACCAAGATGAACCTGTGACCATTAGATTATTTTGGTTCTATCGGTCCAATCACATCAATTCCCCATGCCACGAAAGGCCATGGAGCAGACATTTCCTGCAACTCTGAAGGGGGAGAATGTATCAAATCACCATGTATTTGACATTCATGACATTTACGAACGAATCGTATGGAATCTCGCTCCATGGTGAGCCAATAATATCCTGCTCGAAGTATCTTCTTGGCTAGAACAAATCCATTCATAAGAGGTCCACAAACTCCTCAGTGTACATCAATCATGATTGTGGAAGCTTCTTGAGCATTTAGACATCTTAAAAGACCTAAATCGATTGTCTTCTTGTACAGTATGCCTCCGCTTATGAAAAAACCCCCTCCTAGTCGTCGAGTATTGCTTTTTTGATTACTAGTTACATCCGACGGACATTCTCCAGACTGAAGATATGTTTTAATATCATGAAACCAAGGCTTACCATCAAATTCCTCCTCAATAATGTTGCAGTAAGCATGTTGATCACGAATTTGTATGTATAAAAGGTCGATATGAGCGTCATCAGGGTGTTGGAGCATCGAAGATAAAGTGGCCAATGCATCTAGAATCTCATTGTGCACTCTGGGAATGTGTCTAAACTTTATCGACACGAATCGTTGTCAAAGACTTTGTAAACAATGTTTATATGATATAATCTTTGGGTCGAGTTTCCCATTCTCCTTGAATTTGATGAAGTAGTAAGTCTGAGTCTCCTAACACTAACAATTCTTGGATGCCCATGTCAACAGCTAACCTCAGGCCCAAAATGCACGCCTCATACTCAGACATATTATTAGTATAGTAGAATCTATGTAGGGCTTATATAGGGTAATATTCCCCTGATTCAAACATAAGAGTAGCTCTTATTCCAACTTCTTTCTTGTTAGCGGCACAATCAGAGAATAACTTCCAACCTTGATTGTTATCGTGAGTAACTTCATCGATACAAGATATCTCTTAGTCTTGAAAATAGGTTTTAAGTGGTTCATATTCTTCATCAATAGGGTTCTCTGCCAAATGATCTGTCAATGCTTGAGCTTCCATTGCGGTCTGCGTTACATAGATAATGTCAAACTCTGTCAGCAATATAAGCCATTTCGCAAGACTGCCTGTGGGCATGGGCTTTTGGAAAATATATTTCAACGGATCCATATGAGAGATGAGATAAGTAGTGTAAGATGAAAGATAATGTTTCAACTTTTGTGCTACCCATGTTAGGGCAGAACACATTCTTTCAAGAAGGGTGTACTACGCTTCGTAGAAGGTAAACTTCTTACTGAGGTAATAAATAGCCCGCTCTTTCTTCCTAGTGTCATCATGCTGACCCAGTACACAACCAAAAAAGTTATCCCGTACTGACATATACAATATCAAAGGTCTTTCCGACTCGGAAGGACCCAACACAGGGGGATTCGATAGGTAATTCTTAATTATTTCAAAAGCTTCTTGACATTCTTCGGTCCACTGGACTGTGGCATTCTTTTTCAACAACATAAAGATAGGATCACAAGTTGTTGTGAGTTGAGCAATGAATCTGCTGATGTAGTTTAACCTTCCTAGAAGTCTCATAACCTCAGTTTTGTTCTTTGGAGGTCGCGATTCTTGAATTGCTTTTATTTTTGAAAGATCCAACTCGATACCTCTTCGACTGACCATAAACCCCAAAAGCTTCCCCGATGGTATTCCAAAAGCACATTTTGCAGGATTAAGCTTGAGATTATACCTGCGGAGCCTTTCGAAGAATCATCTTATGTCTTTCACATGATTTGACTATTTTTTTAGATTTAATGATAACATCATCCACACAAACTTCAATTTCTTATGCATCACATCGTGAAACATGGTTGTCATCGCTCTCATATAAGTTGCCATTGCATTTTTTAATCAAAAAGGCATAACCCGATAACAATATGTACCCCATGGAGTGATAAATGAAATTTTTTCTGCATCTTCATCATCAATAACAATACACCATTTTAGGCCTACGACTACACTAAATCTGAGCAACGCTTTAAAAGTGTTGCTTAAAATATATTTGGGAACACTTTTTAAATGTAGCCTAATTTTTTAACTTTTCGCAACGATAATATTGGCAACACTTATAAAGTGTACCATTTAATGATATAGACTACACTTTATAAGCGTTGTCATAGTATGAAATAAATGGCAACAATTATGTATATATATGGCCACACTTTTAAAGGGTCCTATTTTTATTATTGTAAAAACAACACTATAGAAGTGTTGCCTATAGTTTCCCTCCAACATTTTCAAAAATTTCACTAAAATATTTGATTCCCTCCAACATTTTCAACTCCTCCTCGCATTATTTTTGGCCATAGCTGAAGAGTAGAACACAATTTTTCTTCTCCAAAACTTTAAATCGAAGAGTTGAAGATGGAGATCGAAAAGAGGACGTTGAAGACTTAAGAGACGAGCTGAAGATTGAAGAACTGAAGCTTAAAACAAACTTCATCAAGCGTAAGTACCAATTTCATACAGCTTAAATTCCTTTTCCCTCTCTTCTAATCATCTAGTACTAAAAATAGTCAATTAATTGAATTTTTGTTTTGTGTTTAGAAGTAATTGATTAGTTTGGGATTGTTATTGCTGAAGAATCGAAGAGCACTGCGATTTCTCTGAACATGAACTGAAGAAGACAATTTTCCTCTCAGCTTCGTTGTTCAAGATTGGAGAGCTGAAGAAGACGATTTTCTTCAAAGATTTCTGGGTAAACTGCTATTCCATAAGATTTCCTTTTGAAAATTGAAAGAAAATGCTTCAAAAATTCGCTTATAGGAAATCTGTCAAAACCTGGCTGGGTCGACAGACCTCGCGATGGGACGTTGTGGTCACGACGATCCGTCCTGGACCTCGCGACGGGCCGCCGTGGACCTCGCGACGAGCCTCTGTAGTCATGAGAGGCCGTCGTGGTCATGACGGGCCGTGGTATTGACGTTGAGAATAACCTTATCTATGAAAATCTACTTATATTTGAACCATTCTACATAAAGTACCTTCTAAAGTTAGAGCATGTTCTACTTATATCACCTTCTCGGCATTTAGTATCGACTTGTTTCATGCCACTTTGAATAGAAGACTACTTGGATGTGGCTATCATGTTCCAGTAAGTATCATTACATTTGTATTTTAATTAGAATTACGCAGACTTGTACTACTTTGTGATTCTTCTTACATCTACATAAACTGTATTTTTCTTGATAAGTTGACCTAATGTATGATTTTGCTGTAAATCTGAGATTATGTCTTGAGTTCTCGATGACTAGATCTTTTATATTGTGTTTGTATGTGATGGGATTTAATCGAATTATTATCCAACTCCATCATTATTAATTGTAAACTCATTTTTTTGATACTTTGTGATTTCCTTTAGTGAATTCTATGTCCCAAAAGTTTGTGGAACTGTGATACTTGATCTTTCCTTGAACAATTATCATGTTATTATTTGAAATACCCATGAACTGTGATACTAAATGATAGATTTATGTTCTGGTGAAAATGTTTTTACCATTATAAAAAAAATATAAGTACATAACAACAGTACTATCATGGAGCATGGACAGTCGTGGTCATGACGGGCCGTCGTGGTCATCCGTCGTGGTCATGAAGGGCCGTCGTGGTCATCCGTCGTGGTCATGACGGGCCGTCGTGGGCTCCGTCGTCCCATACTTGCAAGTTTCTTCTGCTACTTCTCCGATCTTCATGACGAACATGCAGGAGGGACCGTCATGGCTACGACGGTCCGTCACGCTTTCCGTTACAGCTGAAATTTCAAATTGATTAATTGTTAAATTTCTTAATTTTCTGTTCTTTCTTGATGGAACAGATTTGTTTACTAGAGGAATTGATATTCAAGCAGTAAACGTTGTTTGCGTTAGTTTGCGTGCATCATGGTTATTGTATAACACCAAATATTTTATATTGTTTCTTATGAAGTTTGAACCCTAATGCAATATCTTATTTGTGTAGGGAAATGGAGGTGATCAAATTTGAAGTGGATGATGAAGAGTTTTTGAACTATTGTAAAAGTTTAAATACATATTTGATTTATTGTGTACACATTCAGAATATTGATGTATAAGTATGGGTATGTACACAACACATACTATCTTTTGGTTGTACATGAAATATTTCTCGAAGTTTATTTGAAATATATAGCTTCAATTTAATGATTAATTAGTTCATTTTGTGTTTTAGGTCACTTGTATGTATGTAAATATATTATATATATTTGTGCTACATGTAGGCTTATAAATGTTGAAGTTACACTTTGTAAGTGTTGCTCTAGGTAGATAAAAAGTTACACTTTGAAAGTGTTGCAATAGATGACCAATAAAAGGCAACACTTTTTAAGTGTGACCAATAAATCTGAAAAGGCAACGCTTTTAAGTGTAGCCAAAGATGGCAACATTTAAAAAGTCTTGCCTAATGTCAAAGGTTACGCTTCTTTTGGCAGCCCCTAAAAAGTGTTGCTGAATGTCCAAAAGTGTAGCCTTTTATCAAAGGCCACACTTTTTGCCAGTTTAGGCTACACTTACGTGGTGTTGCTGTAGGCCGAAAATGGTGTAGTTTAATAATTTGATGGTAACCCGAATAACAATCCACAAAAGAAGCAACCTCATGTTTAGCACAATTATCCAATAAAATATGGATGTTAGGCAAAGGAAAATCATCTTTTGGACTTGCTTTGTTTAAATCACGATAATCAACACACATTCGAACATTGCCGTCTTTCTTAGGGACGGGTACGATATTGGCTAACCAAAAAGATATTGAGCGACTTGAATCACTTTGGCGTCAAGTTGTTATGTGATATCCTCTTTAATTATTACAATCATGTCGGTTTTGAGTTTTCTCAACTTCTGCTTTATCGGAGGAAAATTAGGATCAATTAGCCACTTGTGAACAACCATGTTCAGTGCTTAATCCAGGCATGTCATCATTAGATGAAGCAAAAACATCTTTGTAATCAAACAGGGACTGGATTATATCGTCCTTTTGATGTCGAACATGTACACTTATCTTAATCTCCTTAATAATTTTAATATACCCCAAATTTATCGTCTCGGTTTCACTCATGTCTGGATTTGACTTATTTTCAAAATTATTGAAATCCCTCCTTACTTCTTCAAATACTCCATCTTTATCACATTTGATTTCTTGACTTAATATTTCAATATTAGGTCGAAGATTAGATTGGATATTAAGATCTACCAAACAAATTTCCATGCATGTCATATCACTGGAATCGGCATAGAAAGAACTGTATACAAGAAAACGAACAAATATAGTAGACTTAAATAATGATGCAATTACATCCTATTGAAAAGGGAAATAGATAGTTCAAAATAAAACGACAAGATAAAATCCAAATTATAATCCTTGAATGAATCGGACGATAAAAGAAAAAGCAAAAAAGACTACCAAGACTCGTCTTTAACGGGGAGAGGGGTGGCCTCCCAGTTGTTTAGCTTGACATCAGGACCAATGAATTGCACATATATGTCACTAGTGTCTTCTCCGAGTTCCACCATATCAACCTCGACAAGTAAATCTTGAAAATAGTTGATCATTTCTTCGCTTACTTTCATCACTGGCTCTAGAAAAGATGATTGATAAGATTCTGTTGGCCGGGCTTTGATAAAAGATTCGTAGATTGGATGTATAGGCTTTGTAAGTGACCATACATCTCTCTTCTGCTTCTTTGCCTTTCATTTTGTTCTTGACTCTACGTTGGTAGCATAAGCCAAAAGTACCGATGCTCTTTCATAGACACACTGGATAAGCTCTCCGTTGCAAGAAGTTTCCTAAGCCTTTACCCGGCACAAACCTATGTTTCAGCAATTCATTCACCACCATTACAGACGCGATGGGCATCTTCGGTTTTGAAATGACACTGCCCCCGAGGACATGCTCAACAACCACTACCTCAAAAGCATGATAAAACAGTGACTCATTCTCATTATTCGCCTTGATAAATGGGAAGGAAGAGTCTTTGTAGATTGACAAATCCCCTCGCCATGAACAATCACCTCTTGTCGGTCGTATTCAAACTTAATCATTTGATGCAATGTTGTGGGGACAGCTCTAGACCTATGCACCCATGGCCTCCCCAACAATAGATTGTAGGACGCGTTGATATCCAACTCTTGAAAATTCACAGCGAAATCCACAGGCCCTATGGTTAGTATGAGCTCTATCTCACCAATGAAATCTGTTTTTGACCCATCAAAAGCTCTAACACATACATTGTTGGGTCGGGCCCTTTCATCACTAACATTCAATTTATGTAGAGTTGATAAAGGAAAAATGTTTGCTCCAGATCCTCAATCAATTAGAACTCACGTGACATATTAAAGCTCGCACTTTACAGTGATATGTAAGCTTTGGTTATGTACTATACCTTCTTTGGGTAGTTCATCATTTGAAAAGGTGATGCGGTTTACATCAAATATTCTCCCAGCAATCTTCTTTAACTGACTAACTGTAACTTTACTAGGAACATGTGCTTCATTCAAAATTTTCATTACATTCTTACGATGTTCATCAGAATGTATTAGCAAAGGCAACAAAGAGATTTGGGCAGGAGTTTTTCTGAAAATTGTTCCACCACAGAGTAGTTTGATAGTTTCATCTTCCTTAGGAATTCCTCTACCTCTCCTTCAGTGACCGGACTCTTTATTTGTATTTGGTCATTTTTAGTTTTCCTTAATTCCATCGGGACATAACATCTTCCTGAACGGGTTATTCCTCCAGCTTCATCTAGTTCTTCATCAATTTCTTTTCCCTTGTATGTCACGACAGTAGGCGCATAATTCTAAGGAACAGCTTTGGGGTTAGTCATTGGGAGCGGGGATACTGTCCTGATAATCATAGGAGGAATATGGTCCCCTTGCACGATCAAAATGGGCTTGTTTAGCCTTTTTGGGAAAAACGATCTTGCCTTACTAGGACTTGCCCAAACATCTTCAAGGGCTCCTTTCACAGTTAAGATGGGTGTGTTTTATGGGTTCAACTTTTCTAACTTAATTTCCGCCCCTAAAGGCATCATTTTTGTTAAATCAACAACATTTGTCGACTTCTCATTGCTAGTTCCAACCTTAAGGATTGGCTTATACGGAGATGCAAATTCTTAGTGACCCTTAATAATTTCTAGCATATTTGTTTCAGTATGCCTCGGCAATGGATTTTTATTGATGTTGGGTCCACTTGGACTTTCAACTGTAATTCTATTAGAATCGATCAAATCCTGAATGGCCCTTTTCAAATATCAATATCTCTCTATGTTGTGCCCTGTGGCATTAGAATAAATATGTGCAATGTTGAGAATAATCCAAATTTCTCGAAGGAGGATTCGACATCTTTCTCTCAATAGGAGTCTAAACATTCAACGTCCTTAATTTTTGGAACAAGCTAGAATACGACTCCCCAATAGGAGTGAACTCATCTTTAACGCCATTTCCCTTCTTGTATTGTGGTCTAGGACATAAAGGAATTTTAGCTGTATTTTGATGAACTTGTGGGTGTGGTGGATGATTTTTTGGAGTTGGTGCACGCCATTGTGGATAAGAAGGGGGTGCAATTGGTTGTGCATTAAAAACATGATATGGAGTG
The DNA here is from genome assembly GCF_001406875.1 of Solanum pennellii. Classification (NCBI taxonomy): domain Eukaryota; kingdom Viridiplantae; phylum Streptophyta; class Magnoliopsida; order Solanales; family Solanaceae; genus Solanum; species Solanum pennellii. The sequence goes on from NC_028641.1 coordinate 61,225,943, forward strand.
TATGGGACAGAATATTGTGGAGATTGGGAAGGAAAATAGTGTTGTGGGGAATTATCTTGGACATGAGTCCTAGGCGCTGATACAATAGTGGCTAAATCCTCCCTTCTCTTCTTCACTCCAATATTTCCAGAACCATTTTAAAGAACTTGTGTTGTGGCTTTTAAGTAAGCTTGACTTACAATTGTTCCAGACATGATGCCATTTTCCACCATTTCCCCTACCTTAAAGACTTCAGCGAATGTCTTCCCGACGACAGAAAATAAATAGTGAAAGTTATCAGGTTATTGGGACTGGAGAAAAACGTCAATCATCTCTGACTCCTTCATCGGTGGTTTAACCCTAGCAGCTTGTTCCCTCCATCTGATAGCATATTCACGAAAATTTTCTGTGGTCTTTTTCCTTGTGTTGGCTAACGAGGAGCGATCTGGCACAATGTCAATATTATATTGGAATTGTTGTACAAAACATCTAGCCAAATCATCCCATGTGTGCCAGTTAGTGATATCCTAATCTATGAACCATTCAGATGCAATCCCTACTATGCTTTCCCCAAAATAGGCCATAAGTAACTCTTCTTTGCCCTATGCACCCCTCAATTGGTTGCAATATCTCTTTAGATGAGTTATGGGGTCCCCGTGACCATCGTATTTCTCAAACTTCTGAGTTTTAAAACAAATAGGCAAATAGAAGTGAGGAAACATACACAAGTCACTGAACGAGATGCCTTTGTGGCCTCCTAGTCCTTGTATATCTCTTATACTCTGTTCAAAACACTTCATTTTCTTAGTCATTTCTTCATGTTCCTTATTCTTGACCATCTTCTCAATTTCGACAGGGAAACTATATTGATGAATGTGGGGATGAGAGATTGGAATTTTAATGGCCTATTCAAGAGTGTAACTGTGATCACGCCGAACTTTGGGCGGAGGATCGTTGTTGGATTTTTGCACCATCGTTGGTTGTGGGACGCTGTTAGTCGGGGCATTGACACAAAGAGTGGATTTCTTATCACAGGCGTATTCGAAGGGCGCACCATAGAAGTTCCATCGACAATGGATGTGTTAGCATAGGGGCCGAATCCAGGGGGATATATTGGATCGCTTGTCGACACCTTGATAGGGGGAGACATATTTGTATTAAAATAGTCACGGAATGAAGACGGTGGGGGTTGTCCACTCATCCAAGCCTCATAAATCTCTGCCATTTGTTGTTTTAATGGCCTTATCTCTTCTGTTTTCCCTGTTTCTTGTGAATTCATCTAGTTTTGGATCTCATCATTGTCCGACTCATTTTCGTCTTTGGGGGCCATTTTCTGTTTCCCTTTCGATCTTGTATTGTAAGGATGTGATGCTAGTTTAACCACAAACCAACTACCTTTAAGCTAGTATGTCTCTCTTTATTCCTCTCTCTTTCTCTCTCTATCTCTCTTAATGGAGTAACAAACAGGTTAGCGTAAAGAAATTATGCACATTGCATCAAAATTACTTATAATATGGAGAACCTTATGTTTCATCCCGGCTTACCTAGGCATTCTTCTCTTCCTTAGTTTTTTCTTTATTTTTTTTTTTATTTATTTATTTATTTGTTTATTTTTTTATAATTATTATTTATTTTTGATTTTTTATTTTTGATTTTCTTGTTCACAGAGAGAAGAAAGAAAAAATAATAATTTGGATCGAACCCCTAGGTTGCCTACGTATCATGTTTGGCCCATGAATCAGATCTTGCGTAGTTCGAGAAAGATATTACTTTTATTGGCATGACATATGGACATAAGGTGACAAAGAGCAAATCATTTTAATTCATTATCAAATATTTTTAAAACATTCATTTGAATGAAACATAAAAAAACCAGAAGTACCTAGGACTTAGATAGACTCTAAATGATATAAAATAACAAAAACGAAAAAGAAAGAAAGAGAAAAAAATAATAAAATAAAATGAAATAATCACTACTAAGAAAAAAGACTCAAAAAAAAATTGAATCCTCGAATCTCAATCATCTCCAAGACCCTTATAAATCTTTGCCAACGCATTTGGTAGATATAGAGCCAAATCACGGGTCTGTCGGCCCAACCTCTCATCGTTCTGGTGTAAATATCTAGAATAAACATTGTTGAGTTCATCCTTGAGTTATATTATTCGGTCTTTGGCTTCATTCATATTGTCATAACAGTTCTGTAACCAGTGGTGAGCAGTATTGACTTCATGCGTCAAATTTTCCCTTTGTTCTTGGAGATCTTCAATTTGAAGGTGGAGTGCATCTCGCTCGGCTATCCTTTGATCTCTCTCAATCTCAAAGTCTGCCTGATAAGCACTGAAACACCTTGCTATTTCTCTTTCCCGTTCCATAGAGTCTTTGACTTGAGTTTTGAGTCTAGACTGTGCGCAGATTAGATGGGCCTTCTCTTTCTTATACTGCTCTTCCTGTTGCTCCATAGCGTCTGTGGCAATGTCCAAGTCTTCTTGTAAGGTAAGAATGGTAGAACGGTGTTTTCTAACTCTAACTTCAAATATCGCATCATGTTGGGCCAACTCCTCTTTAGCGTTTTTCAGATCATTACTTAGGATATCCAGAGTAGATTTATAGATTCTTTCGACTTTGAGGCGATCTTGCTTAATCTTAACCTCAATTTATGCTTCTCGATCAATAGGTCCTTTTATTTACCCTTCTGGCATAACCTTTAGAAGGGGCTGATCATGAACCCACTCTAAGTACGCTTGGTCCACCTCTCCTCTTGTGCGATCCTTCACCATATCATGGGGACTTGAGAGTAAGCATCCCCCCCAAATCATAAATATCTCTTATTGCCTTTAAGGTATCTCGGGATGACACTCATACATGAATTCCCACATATCTTCATTAGGCGGTAGAAACTGGAGTCGCCCAAGTTGTCGCATAACTCTAAGTGGCATGTAAGGTTGGAAACCTCGAAGACCCATTTGGACGAGGAATGATCAAAAAGTAGATATGTACATTACCTCGGCCGACGGAAACCAATGATAATTCCACACAATCTTGTCAGCAGTTAGATTATTGAGGTGTTTCTTCGAAGATTCAATACCCTTCGAAAAACTATGATCTTTGATTCTTTCTTTGTGGCCTCCAATATAATCATTCCATTCTACATTAAAGTCCACTGCATAAGAGTGATGACGAATGTGTTCAATCATCCATAGTTGTAATAACATATTGGATCCCTCAAAGTAGTCTTTTCCATCCTTGCAAATAGTTAAAGCACGATAGATGTCTGCCAGAATCATTGGTACGAGGGTGATATTAGGCTTTTTCTCAGAAGTTGTAATGACTGCAGCCAAGTTCATGCTAATCTTTCTTCCCTTTTTTGGAAATACCATGATCCACAAAAAAGCCACCACGAAGGCATCATAGCTTTGTGCTTCCTAGGTCTGACGACACCCATTATTACGGAGTGTCTTTCCATACACTTAGAATCCATCACTTTTGCCATATCTTTTATACAAAAATTCTAACGGAATCCATCCATTATCGAGTCAACCACCTATATAATTCTCATTTATATGCAGTAATTCTAGAAACCTCGTCCCATTAATATTTTTTGGTATCATAGGCTCTCCTTTGTGAATATGTTTACCCTTTCCAATGAATTCCCCTATCTCCTCAAGGGTGGGGGTGAGTTCACAACAAGAAAAACGGAATACATTACTTAACGGGTCCCAAAAATGTACTAGTGCTTCTATCAAATCCCGCAGTGGGTCAACATACAATAGGCTTCGTTGAAATTCCAAGTGTTTGAACACCATTCCTTGTCCATGGTTTGTCATATTTTAATACTATGTCTTCAAGAGTGTCGGGGCCTTATCCAATATAATGTATCGAGGTGATTGATCCTCCCCTTGTCTCTTATCTCCCTTTCCATATGGATTCATATTTTCCTATATTATGATAGGGACAAATTAGGCTTAATAAAATATATGGTTTTTGTAATAAGAATAACGTAAAAATCATACAAACAAAAAAAGTAATTTTTTATTTTTTAAATTTTTTTATGTTTACTCTTTTTTATTAATTTTTTTTGTTTTAAAAAATATGGTTATTAAAGGAAGAATGAGAAATATATATATATATACATATAAGTAGCCCTCAAATTTTTCCAAAACTAAAAATTTTAGTATATTCGATTGTATTTTATTTTTTGTTAATTAAATTTCCAATCTTTTTTTTGTTTTATATAGAAAAACATGATGGTACTGATAGATTTTTGTATTTTTAAAAGATATATAAATTTCGATAAAAAAACTGTGTTTAATAAAATGAATACGTCAAAACTTTAACTTTATATTTTCGTTATAATTAATTGTTTGTTATAATTCATTCATCTACAGCCGATCAACATTTGTATAGTCTTCCCAATAATGCAACAAGTAACACAAATAATGAACATGATAGTCTTTAGTAGGGATACTTCTCCTACACAGGCTCGACCCCTTTGCCGAGCTACCCATTAATTAAACAATATGCATGATGCAGATAAATCAAATCCTATTAGGGATTGTCATAGTTGAGGCTTGTTTTACTAGGTAAACAACATAATAGAGAAGGTGTCTAGACTAACCGTAAAATGAGCGGACCACTCGAGTTGAGAAGGGACAACTTACAAGTAGCAGGGCTTTCCGGCCTCACTACTAGTCCTTCCCATCCAAAGACATGTGTTACTATAGAATACTTCCAAGGAGCGTTGCCGCATCTCTGGTCTTTCATGGCTCTGGAGCATAATCGAATCTCCGAATAAAGTATCTCAGAAGACTCAGATGGATCCGCGAGGAAATACAGTTATATGATAATTCACATATTATCAAAAGGGTAAATAAGCAAGCAAATAACATATGATGTCATTAATCACAATATCCACTAATTGATAAGAACGTAAATAAATAATAAAGTCATGTAGAAGTCCATGTTTACAAGCTCGAATTCTAGTTAGTCCCCAGCGGAGTCGCCAGAGATGTCACACCCCATTTTCGCATAGCGGCGTAATGGTTTTTCTGATTTAAGTGACGTTATTAATTAAGACATTATTTAAATTTTTTTCAGAGTCGCCACTTGGAATTGAATGATGGTGTTCCAAGTCACCTTTTTGTTTTTAATCCCTAACTAAAAGAAAATGACTTTTTTAGTTTTGGTCAGCGAACCAGTTCGGGTAAGGAATTCTGTTGACCGAGGGGAAGGTATTAGGCATCCCTCGAGTCCTGTGGTTCTAGCACGGTCGCTTTATAGACTTTTATGACTTAAACTATGTTTTTGAAAATTCTATTGTTAAACCAAATGTATTTACCGTCATTCTTTGATTTATTTAAATATATTAAAAACTACCTTATTTTATTAATATATTCCCTTTAATTAAAAATATACATACGCATATAAATCAAATCAAACAAAGTTGAATAAAATAGGATATTCTTTATTTTACTTATTTTTTTTGTTATTTTTTTTGTTACATTTTTTTTTCTTTTTACCTGCTCATCTTTTACTATTATTTTATTATTATTATTATTATTATTATTTTTATTATTATTATTATTATTATTATTATTATTATTATTATTTATATATTTTAAGGTTTTTTATTTGTTTTTTTTAAAGTTAATTTTTTTCGGTTTGAACAAAGAAACATAAAAATACATCCTGTTAAATTGCATGTTTTTCTTTAATATTATTATTTTACTTCTTTTTCGTTTATTTTTCCTTCTGTTTTCTCTTTTCCCCTTTTTTTATTATATTCTTTCTCACATTTTATTTTTAACTTTTAATTTTCCTTTTAATTAATATTATTATGTCATTTTTAATTTTTTGTTTTTCTTCCATTTTTCTTTGATTTTTTTTACGTCACTAACATTAAACGAACTTCCTACTAACTAAAATTAATATATTTACAAAATAGATACACATGTTATCATTATAAAACTAAATATGAAAAATTAAAATGACTTGGACAATAACTTTACTTAAATATAAAACAAACTATGGGTTATTTAAATATGAAATAAATCACGGTTTGTTATAAGAATTTCACACTAAATATTACTTTACAAAGGATTTAAACATAAAGTTGATATGAAATATTTGAACATACTTTATATAATCACATCAATAAATATTAATGGTTTAAACACATGCGAAATTTAACAACTTCAATATATATTGCAATCCATTCTCGCATTATCATGACATAAAACTATTACAAAATAAAATTATGTATTACCTCTTGTGGAAATTATTTCACGAAAAGAAAGAATTTAGGAAACACGAACTTGAAACCTCGAACTCCACTATTTTTTAATTGTGTTCTTTTTGTGTTTGTTCTTCATGAAAAAAATGAAAAGTTTTCTTTGTTGTTTCTTCTTTTTTTTTCCTTTACACTATTTTGGAAACCCAAGGAGTCAATCGTATGTATATGTAAAATACAGGATTTCCAATCCTAGCAGGAAAGGGAGGGAAACGGATGCTCAATTTAAAGTTAGTAAAGAGAATTCTATATTCCCTTTTTGTTTTCTTTTTGCTCTTTTGGTTTGCTGATTTTTTCTTCTTCCCTTTCGCCTTCTTTTTTTCATAGAATGTGTAGTAATGATTATATAGTAGAATTTGGGTGTTTGTGTTGTATGTTGTTTTTTGAAATTGGGGAAGTGGGGTGTGTGCAGGTGGGTAATAGTGGTGTAGGGGTAGTGGTTAAGTGGGGTAATGGGTAGGTTATTATTACTAATTTTTATTGTTAATAAATAAGAATAATAATAATAATAACTAGTTATTTTGGCATTAATAAAAAAAAATGAAATATCTAAATCAAAAAATATATTTAAGAAAATTTTAAAATCAATAATTTATTTGCTAAATTTTGAATAAATTTTAAAAAAATAAAAATGTAACTTAAAGAGTAACTCTAATTTTGTTGTTTTCAAATTCTTTAAATAAACTTACTAAATAAAATATCTACTTTATATTTAAAAAATATTTAAGCTCTAAAAAGGTATAAAACTTAAATTACGTCAAAATTACGTCTCTACATTATGGAGTCATTCTCCTTAGGGGGGATAGTGTCATGAGATATCAAGGAAAGTTGTGGTTTCCCAATTTAGATGGTTTGACGATCCAGAGTCGTGAGGAATCTAATGGGTCCCAGTACTCCATTCATCCGGGTTTGACAAAGATGTAGCATGACCTTATAGAAGTGTTTCTGTGGGAAGGTTTGAAAATGAACATAGAAGAATTTGTTGCAAATGTCCAAATTATCAACAAGTGAAAGCCGACACCAAAAGCCGAGTGGTTTACTTCAAGAAATCCAAGTTCATACTTGGAAGAAGGAAGACATCAATATGGATTTTCTGTAGGTTTGCCTCGGACACAAAAGCAATATGACTCCACATGCGTGGTTGTGGATAGGTTGACCAAATCCGCTCATTCTATTCCCGTCAAGTCTACTTACTCGACGGAGGATTGTGCAAGGATATTCATAGATGAGATTGTATGTCACCATGGTATTCCGTTATACATCATATCTAATAGGGGTTCACAATCCACATCTAGGTTTTGGAGGTCATTCGAAGAAGGGTTAGGCCAAGGTGAAGTTAAGCACCACTTTTCATCTCCAACCGGATGGTCAAGATGAATGTACTCTTAAAACCCTTGAGGATATGCTTAGATCTTGTATCATTGATTTCAAGGGGAAGAGAGATAAGCATTTGCCTTTGGTGGAGTTTGCTTACAACAATAACTACCATTTATCTATATCTGTGGCTCCTTAGGAAGCCTTCTATGGTAGGAGATGTATATCTCCAATTGGATGGGTTGAAGTGTGTGAGTCTTCACTTTTGGGTCACGATTTGATTTATAATACTTTTGAAAAGGTTCATATCGTAAGGAATCTCTTCAAAGTACCTTTTTGCGGACAATAACTTTATGGCAACCATAGGATAAGGGAATTAGAGTTTGAAGATGTTACGACCCAAATTACCCCCTAGGCGTAATCGGCGTAGCCATCCTCTAAGAGGACTAAAACAAGTCTCTTAGCATTCATCATCACATATCATAGGTCAAAAACACGGATAAATTTAAAACTTTGCATATATACGTAAGTAGGGTTACATAGACCTCTCATATAGGAAGCATATGTAGGATTATCACTAAGCATTTAACAACATAATAGTTTAATAGTTCGTCTCACATTTAACCATCTAAAGAATGAATCACAATAGTTTGCGCATATCCCTTTGTCTATTACAATATGCCATATAGGCTACAACGATATTTAAACATCAGAATAGAATAATCGTCTAAAAGCATACACAAAACTAATAATACTTGATAAGTGGTTCGATCCTACCAACACGTGAGGACTCACCATTTGACTTAGGAAAGACCCAAGTTTTCTTCTTCAATTAACACGAATCTCCTCAATGGACCGAACCTAAAACGTTTGGAGCAAAATGGATAAAAATGGGTTAGTACAAAACACATGTACTAAGTGTGGCTCCTATGCACAAAAGTCATCAATGCATGAGATAAGGACAATTTAGTCAACACCATGCCTTCTATCAATTTTACTAAACATGAATATATAAGATAGATAATAAGTCAATTAAACATAGTAGCAAAACAACATGTAGATCACCCAAGTAATACTTGTGCAATGCCAAAGATAGTACCCCATATTCCCTTACAAGGCTAAGTATCATATTAAGCAACACACTTCATACTAACAACTTAATTTCATAACATGCTAATACATCAATACTTACTCATAGCTATTAACACAACCATAATCATAATCATAATCATAAATAACATACCTAGAACCATCCCTTAGGATCCCATATGTGAAACAAGTTAGAGAAGTCCCATACACTCCCTCACCCTATGTAGCATCCTTCAAGACAACCCAAATGAGAGTTCACATGCATACTTATTAATTACTTTTATATTAGGGAAAGAAATGCATTAACCGACATGAGACCATGTGAGCTACATGGAATCCGGTGTTCTACTCCCACACCGCAAAGAGAGGTTTAACACTTTCCTATGGTGTAACCATTCATACATAGCTATCTAGGTGGATTCACTAATCTAGAGTCCTATGTGGGTACATAGTTAAGGTTCAAGGAGATTGCCTCTAGATACCTTCACTTAATAATGTGGAGGTTTCCATCTCATGAGACAACACATATCGTGGGAATCCGTACTTACTAAATGTGAAGAAACCCAAGTGGGAGGCCGAACTTGAAAAATGTGAGACCTCTATCTCTTTTACATGCCCTTCCAGTGCTAAACATTTATTCCCTTTAGTAATCATCATACTCATTATACAATATCACATTAGTCTCCTGTAGACCCCTACATGAACATCTTATTGTAAAAACTCATAGGTATTTATAAGTGAGACTACCCTTTCACTTTAGAAACCACATACAAGTGACTAAACTTTTCACTTAACACTTTATTATAATCATGAGAAACTACTTCCAATCATATAATATTCATAGCATACATACATAATTCTTTTCTAATTCAATGCCCTATATTTAAGGATCTAAAATTTCTAGCATCAACATCACAACCACAGATTAGATATAGGAGCACTACTATCCAAGTAACTCATAATTCAAAAATGAATCCAAGAAGAACCAGTCAACATACCTCTTTGTCCCTTCCAAGAACCTTCATACTTCCATTACCAAGAATACACAACCAAACACATAAACAAGGTAAATTCAAGAAGCAATTGCATAATTAACCACAATTTAGTCCATCTACATATTCATAATCTTCACAATTGACCATATTAATTCGAGGTTTTCATGAAATTGGGGGAAAGTCATGGGTCTAGGGAAATATCATACAAAATCATCAATTAACTATTAATATATACTTCAACAACCTTTATTCATCAAAATTAACCACAATTGACTCAGAATTACGTTTTTCAAATAAGACTTATGTGTAGAAGAAAAACCCTTGTTTTGGGGGATTTAAAAATAATCTTTTGGAGGAACCTCTTGGGGAAAGGAATACAAAGAGTGAAATAAAACATACCTTATAGATGATAAAGCCACGAAATTTGGTTGGAATCTTTAAGGCTTGATCTTCTTCTTGGAGCTCTATTGGTCGTCAATGGTGTTTTGGAGGAAGAGAGAATTTTGGGAGAGAGAGAGTGATTTTTTATTGCAACTTTCGGTACATGATTTGAGTGTTAGAATTGACCTAAAACTGAACCTAAGAACTTAATTATTCACCCATCAAATTACCCAAAAGACCCGTCACTTAACTCGGTTTACTTGTGAAGTCAAAACACCCAAAATACGACTTTTATGATATCAAGGAAGTTGGTTCACGTCACGAGTCTAATTCCCCATTTTATTTTCGAATTTTGGTCTAAGGAAGTAGGGTACGTGTCAGACCTACATCGTGAGGCCAACTTCAGATTCCCACATGATGGTTGCGCGATGCGCAGCAGCCACCAGCAACTGCCTGCGCGCAAGCTGCCTTAGAAGCTTGCTCCGCCAACTTCATGTCCTCCCCAAGGACCCTTCTTTTCGCTCTAATTGTAGTAATGTGAAATTAGGTTTTAGGAAAAACTCACGTCTCAAAATATAGATCAAATGGGGGAGAGTTGTCCAAACCATATAAGGAGTTCACCCATCTCATTAATTATTTGTTAACACCCTACCTCACACCTAGTGCTTCGCATCTAGTGCATGGACAATTTTGATTTTAGGGCCTTGAGGTGTTGTGACTGTACATTTTTACCTTATATACTACATTCTACCTATTAAGAGTATTTTTTACAAGTTTTGGATTTCATATGACACTCCGAAACCTTCATCAAACTTAGGGACATCAACTAGTTGAATTTAGCTAGTTTTCAGACGTCAAGAACTTTCTTTTATGCTATGGCTCCAATATTTCTCAAACAATTTATTTACAGTACTTTAGGTCTAAAATCATTATACTACATATGAGGCTCTAGTATATGTCATGGAATTTCCAGGGTTTGTAAATACTCTCCCCTTAGGAACATTCGTCCCCGAATGTCACTCTAGACCCTTATAAGAGGAAGAGACTCAAGACTAATAGCCCAAGCAACAAGAATGTAATAGAATGAATCACAACTCATTGAAGGAATAGTTCACTCCTTTCAACATATAATTATAGCCATAACACATAGGAGTTTAATCTACAACATACCATATGTATAACTAAACTTTTCATATCACATAATGAAGAACTACCTTCTCCATTTCAATATGAGCTCTATATGACTTAATAGAGTTTACATGCTCATTTATCATCACAAAAATAACAAACATGCTAATTATAATCTTCCATGAATACTTATATCCCACAACACACATAGGTGAAAGCAAAAATAATACACATATTTCATGGAAGGAGAAGAACTCAACTTAGGCATGAATTTCTACTACCATATGCGCATATTAGAAAAACATGATAAGTTAAACATTATTCATAATAATCATATAAGGAACGACTAACCTCAATCTTGGCTATGAGTAAGGGGGAAAAGATGAGGGTAATGGGACTTCATGTCGCCCTCTGCCTCCTATTTTGCACCCTCAACTAGGTTGTTCCTCCTTAGATCTGTTACGGAGGCAACCTCCTTATTCCTTAATTGCATAACTTGGCGAACCAAGATCTCGACAGGGACCTCTTCATAAGAAAGGTCCTCTTTTACCCTTAAGCCTTTTAGAAGGAGAATGGAAACCGATCACCTATACACTTCTAAAGCATAGAAACATGGAACACAGGATGAATCATTGCCAACTCATTTGGCAACTTTAACTGATAGGCAACACTCCCAAGTCGCTACAAAATTCATACAGACACACATAACGAGTACTAAGTTTCCCTTTACTTCCAAAGCTCATCACCCCTTTCATGGGTGAAATTTTTAAATAGACCCAATCTCCTACTTCGAATTTAAGATCCCTCTTTCTATTGTCGGCATAAGATTTTTTTGCCGACTTTGAGATATTTTTAGTCTATCTCTTATAGATCGAACCTTCTAGAGGTCTTCATAAACAAAATCAGAACCATTTCGAGAAAACTCACGTACCTCATACAACCAAACCGAGAATCTACACCTTCTCCCATGAAGTGCCTCGAAGGGTGCCATAGATATAATCGAATGGTATCTATTGTTCTAGGATAACTATATCAAAGATAGGTGGTCATTCCAATTACCTTTGAATCAATGACACATGCCCTCAACATATCATCAAGAGTTATAATGACGCGTTCTGCTTGTCCATCAATCATGGGATGAAAAGCGGTACTAAGCTTCACCTTCGCAACAATCCCACTTTGGAAAGCCTTCCAAAAATTAGAGGTAAATTGAGTTCCTCTATCCGAAATGATGGATAAAGGGGATACATGTAGATTCACTATTTCTTTGAGGTATAATTTGACATAATCCTCTGCCGAATAAGTGGCTTTGACCGGAAGAAAATATGCCGAATTGGTAAATCTATCAACAATGACCCATATCGAGTCATGTTGTCTTCTAGTACGAGGAAGCCCTACTACGAAATCCATGTTAATATCCTCCTATTTTTATGTAGGAATATATATATATTTTGAGTCAGGCCACCCAAACTTTGGTGCTCCTCTTTCACTTGTTGGCGATTCGGACACTTAACACCAAAATCCTCTGTCCCTTTTCATACCTCTCATCCAATAAGTTTCTCGTAAATCGCAGTACATCTTTGTGTCACCAGGGTGAATGGAATACTGGGAGACATGAGACTCTTCCATGATTAATGCACTTAAGACATCCACATCCGGTACACACAACCTTCGTTGGTGCCTAAGCACCCCATTTTCTCCTTGAGAGAGAGACTTATTAAACTTACTAAGGACCGTTTCCTTCAACCCCATCAATAGAGGATCAAGGTCTTGATTGGATTTCACCCCAATCACTAAAGATGACATAGAGTTGTGGCAAACCACGAAACCAAACTTTGGAGAGTCTTCTAGTCGGACACCCAAAATGAGCCAACCTATGAACCTCTTTTAATAACTCTTTCTTGTCATCAACCACATGAGTCACACTACACATGGACACTCTTCTCAAGGCATCTGAAACCACGTTAATTTTTTCAAGATGGTAAAGGACACTCATGTCATAGTCTATTTAAAGTTCTGACCATCTTCTTTAACGTAGGTTCAAATCTTTTTGGTTAAACACATATAGTAAACTCTTGTGATTGGTGAATACATCAACATGAACCCCATAGAGACAATGCCTGAAGATTTCAATGCAAATACCACGAACGGAAGCTCAAGGTCATGAGTTTGGTAATTCTTCTCATGAGGCTTGAGTTTCCTAGAGCCTTATTCTATGACTTTGCTATGTTGCATAAGCACACATCCTAGACCCACTCGAAAAGCATCACAATAAACCACAAACCCTTCAGTTCCCTCCGATAAAGTCATCACCGAAGTGAAGGTGAGTCTATCCTTTAATAATTAGAAACTCCTTTCACAAGATTCCGACAATTCGAACATAGGCTTCTCTTGGGTTAAAGACATTAATGGAGATGCGATAGACGAAAATCCCTCAAGAAACCTCTTATAGTAACCGACCAACCCTAGAAAACTTCGGATGTTTGTGGGATTCAAAGTTCTAGGCTAAGTCATGACCACTTCTGTCTTCCTTCAATAAACCTGTATATTTTCACAAGAGGCAATGTGACGAAGAAACGAAACCGATCTTAACAAAAACTCACACTTGCTAGACTTAGCAAAAAGTTGGTTATCCTTGAGAACTTGCAAAACTATCCTCAAGTGGCTCATTTTGTCATTCTCACTTTCCTAGTATATAAAAATGTCATCAATGAAGACAATCAATATAAATCAAGATATTTTCTAAAAACACAATTCATAAGGTCCATGAAAGACGGATGGGAATTTGTTAGACCCAATGATATAATAATGAATTCAAAGTTACCATATCTTGTTCAGAATGCCGTTTTTGGATTACCAATCTCCCTCACACTATGTTGGTGATAAACCGACCTTAAGTCAATCTTTGAAAAGAAAATCACTCCTTGGAGATGATCAAACGAGTCATCAATCCTAGGGAGCGGGTACTTATTCTTTATGGTGACTTTTGTCAATTGACGATAGTCAACACACATTATGAAAGACCCATCCTTCTTCTCCACAAACAACACTGGGGAACCCCATGGAGATATTCTTGGTTGCGTAAAACCCTTATCTAGCAAATCCTTGAGTTGAGCCGTTAGTTCTTTAAACTCGGCGGGGGCCATCCAATAAGGAGTGATTAAATAAGTTGTCTATCCGGCAATAAATCTATGCCAAAGTCAATTTCCCATTTGGGAGGAATTTCGGGTAGGTCATTAGGAAAGACCTCTAGATATTCCTTCACTATGGGTACTGTCTCTAAAGGAGGTACCAGTATTAAAGATCCCTAACTCTTATTATGTGGTAGAGACAACCCTTTGCAATCTATTTGCAAATTTGTATACATAAAATGATATTCCCCCTGTGATTTGAGCTTCATCCCTTCCACTCAAAATGGGTTCATTTGTAAATTGAAATTTGACTACCCTTGTCCTACAATGAATTGAGGAATAAAAGCATGCAACCAATCCATTCCTAATATGACATAAAAATCTAGCATACCAAGTTCTATCAAGTCAATTAATGTAACTCCATTTGGAAAGGAAATATGACAACCTTTATAGACTCTATTAACCACCACTGAATCATCCATCGGGGTATTAACCGAAAAAGGTTGTTTAATATGTCGGGTAGTATACCAAGTCCAGTGAGCTCTCTTGATCACTTTAGGATTAGAGAGCATAAAAGCGTTTCTTCTTAAGAGCATCCGGATTTGGGGCACATGCTTGAGCTTGAACATTCTTCCTTCCTTGAGTCTTCATCATAAGGCAATCTGTCTTCATATGACCACTATTGCCACAACCATAGAAATTACCCGTGCCAACTAGGCACTTACCATCATGTCTCTTATTTATTTCGCACAAAGAGACTTTTCAATATAAGATCTTCAACCTTTCCCCTCTTGGGGCTTGGGAGTAGGCACGTTACTCTTGTTGACTCTTGGAGAATTAGAAGAGCCTTTATTGGAAAACCACTTCTTGAATCTTGGCTTATCTTGAACATCAAATCTGGTCATAGAAGAATTCACATCTAATGCTCCAAGAGTCAACAAATTTGTTCAACTTAGCCCTACAATCCGCAATCATAAAAGGAGCATGCTTTGATAGTTGCGTGAACTTAAGTCTATACACCTTCAAGCTCATACTACCTTGACGAATATTGATGAATTCTTTCATTTTCCTCTCCCTTAATTCAAAGGGAAAGAACCTAATCAAGGAAAGCCATCTTGTAAGACTCCCAAGTAATCCGACCTTCTCTAACCGGCGTCTCCTCTTTCCAATGCTCATACCACACTTGATTTACATCTTTGAGTTGATAGGAGGCAATTTTTGCCTTCTATTGAGATGATACCCCCATAGCATCTAAAACATTGAACACTTCATCAATGAACCATCTTGGGTCTCCTCCACCTTAGAAACAAAGAAAGTAGGGGGATTCATCCTTGTGAAATGCCTAATCCTTGAAGCGATAGTGCTAGCATTGTGATTCACTTGAAACCTAGCATCCCTTGAAACTAGGGTAGCCCACAGTTGAGTCAAGCTATGAATAGCCGATGTATTCTCAACATTAGACATATCCCCTTCTTTAATAGGAACTTGAGGGGGAACCGCCTCATTAAAATTCTCCTCTTTGGTCCTTCGAGCATTGTTCCTCCTTGTATTCATTGCCTATAAAAAGAAACAAGTGATTAGAAGGAAAGATCTAAATAGAGTTAAGACTCTTAGGCACGACTAAGGAATAACAAGAGAGTGAACGTTCCTAAGCATCACATAGTCTCTCATCCATAAGTATGGAGCGCCTCACAATTATGAATAAGATACTGCATAGACGTGGTTTAGTGAGACATCAACCCTAATATTAATGAAGATCAATCTCTGATACCAAGTTTGTTACGACCCAAAGTACCCCCTACGCGTAACCGGCATCATTGTCCTCTAAGAGGACTAAGACAAGCCTCTTATCACTCTTCATCACATATCATAGGTCAAAAACACGGATAAATTTAAAACTTTGCATATATACGTAATGAGGTTTACATAGACCTCTCATTTAGGAAGCATACACAGGATTCTAACTTAACATTTAACAACAACATAGTTTAATAGTTTGTCTCACATTTAACTATCTACAAAATGAATCACAATAGTTTGGGAATAGCCCTTAGTCTATTACAATATGTTATATAGGCTACAATGAAGTTTCAACATGAGAATGAAATATTTGTCTCAAAATATAGACAAAACTAATAAGGCTGGATAAGTAATTCTATCCTCGGAACTCATGAGGACTATACATTTAACTTTTGAAAGAGCCAAGTCTAATCCTTCAATGAACACGAATCTCCTAAATGGACCTAACCTAAAATGTTCGGGGAAAAAGGAAGAAATATTTGTTAGTACAAAACATATGTAATAAGTATTTCTCCTATGCACAAAAGGCATCAGTGCATGAGAAAAATACAATTTGGTCAAAGCCATGCTTTCTATCAATTCAACTTACCATGCATATATAAGATTGATAATAAGTCGACTCAACATAATAATGACACAAAATGTATATCACCCAAGTAATACTTGTGCAATGCCAAAGATAGTACCCTATAATCCCATCCAAGGCTAAGTATCACATTAAGCAACACACTTCATACTGAGAACATATTTTCATAACATGCTTATACATAAATACTTGCTCATAGCTTATTAAATTAACCATAATCATAATCATAATCATTATCATAAAGAACACTACTACAACCATCCCTTAGGATCCCATATGTTCAATTAGTAAGACAAGTCTCATACACTACTTCACCCTATGCAATAACCTTCAAGACAACCCTAATGAGAGTTTACAGGCATACATATTCATTAATTTTATTTTAGGGAAAAAATTGCTATAACCGACATGAGACCATTTGAGCTACATGAAATCCATTGTTCTACTTCCACAGCGAAAAGAGAGGGTTAAAACATGCCTAAGGTGTAACCATTCGAACATAGCTATTTAGGTGGATCCACTAAGCTAGAGTCCTATGTGGGAACATAGTTAAGGGTCAAGGAGATGGTTTTCTAGAAACCTTGACATACTAACATGGAGGTTTCCATTTTATGTGTCAACACATATCGTGGGAATCCAGACTTGCTAAACGTGACATACTTTTTAAACGTGAGAGCTCCATCTCATTTACATATCCTTTTGGTGCCAAAACATTGTTACCTTTACTAATCATCATACTCTTTATACAAGATAATATTAGTCTCTTCTAGACTCCTACATGAATATCTTATCATAATAGCTTATAGGTATTCATAAGTGAGAATTACCCTTTCACTTTAGAAACTGCATACAAGTGAGTAAATCTTTCACTTAACACTTTATTTTATCATGAGAAACTACATCCAATCATATAATATTCATATCATAACATACATATATAATTCATGTGTAATTCAATGCCCTATGGTTAAGGATGAGTAATTTCTATCATCAACATCACAATCACAAATTAGATATAGGAGCATTACTATCCAATTAACTCTTAAATCACAATTGAATCCAAGAAGAAGTAACAAACATACCTCTTTGTCCCTTCCAAGAACCCTCTTACTTCCATTACCAAGAAATCATAATCAATTACACAAACAAGGTATATCAAAGAAGCAATTGCATAATTAACCACAATGTAGTCTATCTGCACATTCATAATCTTCACAATTCACAATATTAATTCAAGGTTTTTATGAAAATGGGGGAAAGACATGCGTCTAGGGAAATATCATAGGAAATCATTGATTAACCATCAATATCTACCTAAATAACATAATTCATCACAATTAACCATAATTGACTCATACTTACGTTTTTCAAAGAAGAGCTATGTGTAGAAGAAAAAACCTTGTTATAGGGTCTTTATTTGAGTGTTAGAATTGACCTAAAATTTAACCTAAGAACATATATAGTAACCCATTAAATTATAAAAAACACCTCTCACTTAAATGAATTTAATTGTGAAGTCAAAGCACCCTAAATACGACTTTTACAGTATCTAGGAAGTAGGTGTGCATCAAGATGCTATTTAGCAAATTTATTTTCAAATTTTGAGCTGAGGCAGTAGGGTACGTGTCAAACCCTCATCATGATTCAAACTTCATATTCCCATGTGAAGGCTTCGGAACGTGTAGAAGCCACCAGAATCTTCCTGGGCGAAAGATGGCTTGGCAGATTGATCGCCCAACTTTGAGTCCTCCCGAAGGACCCTTCGAGTGGTCCTTGGGGTGTCGTGACTTTAAATTTTGACCCTATATACTACATTATACCTATTAAAAGTATTTTTTACATGTTTTGGACTTCATATGACCTTTCGAAACCTAAACAAAACATAGGCACATCAACCAATTGAATTTATCTAGTTTTCGGATGTCAAGACCTTTCTTTTATGATATGGATACAATACTTCTCAAACAAGTTACTTACACTATTTTAGGTTTAAAGTCATCATTATACTACATATGAGTTTCTATTATAGGTAATGGAATTTCCGGGGTGTGTTAGAAGAAGGTGATAAAGTGTATCTAAAACTTTTGCCTATGAAAGGGGTGGTTAGATTTGGCAAGAAAGGGAAGTTGATTCCTATTTATGTGGGTACCTATGAAATATTTCAATGGTTTTGTAATGTTGCCTATGATTTGAATCTTCTCAGTTATTTGACTTTGGTTCATCTGATGTTCCATGTTTTTATTCTTAAGAAGTGTATCGGTGATCCCGAGTCCATTCTTCCTATTGTGGGTCTTGGTGTGAAGGATAAACTCTCCTTTAAGGAGGTTACGGTGCAAATCCTTGATAGACATGTAAAGGAGTTAAGGAACAAAGAGGTGGATTCTATAAAGGTGTTATTGAAGAACCACCTAGTTGAGGGTGCGACATGGGAGGCCGAGGCCGACATGATGTCTTATTAACCTCATCTATTTTGATAACTTAGGTTATTTATTCCTCTTAATAGTTAAAATAATAACTAAAAAATCAGGTTTCTTTTATTTTTGATGAAGTTTTGCAAAAATGTGCATTCTTGGTGTCATTACAGTGAAGTTACAGTGAAGTGTGCTTTTGACTTCAAAGTTTGGCAATTCTTTTTTGTTTAAGTTACGTAGTGCATTTTGATATGATGAGTCTTTATGAATTGATATTAAGAATGTTTATAAGTTGTGTTTTGGCATAATTGGCTTATATATGGTATGTTTATCTTCCTCATTATGTGATGTTTGACCCTTATAAGCGGTAATTGAAGTTTTGAATTGCTTTGTGTAAATTTCATGATTCATGTAATAACTCATGTTTTCATGTATTGTTGTCTGTTGGAATGTTAGTCTTGAGTCTATTGCTTCCATTTAGAAGATTTTAGAGTCATTCGGGGACGAATGTTCCTAAGGGGGTTGGGATAAAAAGGGTAAAAAGGTTCAAAAACTGTTTTAAGATCAATTTTAATGAATATAAGTCATTTATAAAGTGTAAGAATCAAAATGTCAAAGAAGGTCCATGACATCTGGTAAATTAACTATTTCACTTGTTTTCGTATTCGGAATTGATGAATTTCGGTGGAAGGGTGTCTAACATATATTAGGGTTAATTCATAGTAAAAAATTCCGGAAGAAAATTCCTAAGGCTCCTTGAGGAGGACCCTAGAATTTTTGGGTCAAAGGTTGCCCAAGGCAGTGTCCACCAACGTATGCAATCCATGATCTGTTTTCTAATCGACTGGGTGTGGACTGCTCTTGTCGATAAACACTTAGACAAATTTTTGTAATCCTGCAAATGGATAGTCTCTGAAATTATTGACGAGTGTGCATCACGAAGGTGAATAGTGCCCATCGATGGACACACGATCCATCGATTGTGGTCTCTTTTGTGGAGCCACTGTTTTGAGGCACATTTTTATTTAATTCATTTTATTAGTTGGATTAGTTAGGAGGTTAATTAGGGTATAGGGGAGGTCTAATTATGTTAATTAACAAACTATATAAAGACCCTAACCTTATTAGACTAACCTAAGCTCTCATAATTACCAAACACCCAAACTTTGTTCCTTCTCTCTTCTCTCTCTCTCCCATGTTGAAGAACTCCATAGAAGGTCAAATTCAAAGGAGTTATAGGGATGCATTAACAATGGTTTCTCCATTAATATTTATCACACAATAAGGTATGGAATTTCATTCACCTTTGGGACTTATTTCCCCAAAGGGTTCCGTCAAATTGATTTCAAAAATAAGAAATTCAAGTGCGTCTTCTCCAATATCGAAATTGATCTTGTGAATTTTTTTTATGATTTATTTTGGATATTATGAATATATTAACATGTATAATAACTCAATTGTGTTTATTTCTTGTTGGATTTGTCTAGTTTGTAGAAGATTCCCTATTCCTATTAACCCTAGGTTGTGATCTTGATATGAATTGTAATGTCGGTTGAATTGAATTGGTTATTGGTTGTATCAATTAGGAATATATATTAGGATGAATTATAGTCCTATTATTCTAGTTCTTGAGTAATTGATCTCGATTATGACTTTGAGCTAAGTCTCTTATCTTAAGCTATAAACTAGTGATGGATTGTGATGTAGTGATTCAATTGGCTTTGTTGTCATGCTGGTTATTGATATGTGATTATATTACACACTTATTGGGTTGAGTTAAGGGTTGATGGTAAGACCTTGATTATGGATTATGAAGGAGACTTGGTAAGTTATGTGATCCCTATTCTTTATTCCAATTGTAATTTATTGTGATATAAGTGATGATGTTGCATTTAAGTAAACCTTGTACTAGGATTTCTAGGATTGGTATAATGTTGAGTTAAAATGCCATGACTATGGTTTGTGAGGTGTTGTCTAATATGTAAATGTTACAAGGATGGTGATAACTTACCAATATGCCTTATCATGATGTGATTATGTAAATGTGCTAACCTCACTTATATGAATTGTAATGAAAGGATGATACTCATGCAATTCTTATTGAGCTATGATGATTATGATTATACAAGGGATAGACCCTATGACCATTATTAAGCTATGATGAATAATAAAGACATTAAATACTATAACGACTTGTTTAGTCGTTTTGAGCAGCAGATTTTATTTCTGGAAAAATTGTGTGAGTCGACGGAACCCACGACGGACCGTCATGGGAACGACGGGCCGTCGAGGGGGTCTCGTTCCAAAAGACTTAGACTTCTGAAATTTGGGTACTGAAATCGACTCTCTGAACATGGCGACGGAGTGCAAGACGGACCGTCGTAGGCACG
>NC_028641.1:61255196-61360213 GCF_001406875.1 Solanum pennellii
GATGATACCTACTCAGTACTTGTGGTTGTACTGACCCCCTACTTTTATGTTTTCTTCTTGTATATTGTGGAATGCAGCAAACGTGCCGTCATCTTCGACTCAACTGTAATTCTAGCCAGTCTTCGTTACACCGGATTTCAGGGTGAGCTAATGCTTCTAGCTTGGACAGGATTTTCTTTCTCATGTCTTGATGCCTTGAAGTTTCCGGCATGGACTAGCTTTTGTTATTTTAGTTCTTAGAATACTCTTAGTTTAGTAATTTGATCATAGATGATCTTGTGGTGATGACTTCCAGATTTTGGGAAATAATAGATGTTGAATTTTAGAAGTTATTGAATTGTCTTTTATTAATGAGTTTAAGTCTTCCGCATTGCTTTATGTTGATATTTAATTGAAATGTTAAGGTTTAGATTGGTTGGTTCGCTCACATAGGAGGGTAAATGTGGGTGCCAGTCGCGGCTCGATTTTGGGTCGTGACAAATACATTTCAAAAGGGACATAGCTTAGCACCGAGTGAAGTTGTCAATGGGAGGTGTTTACTTTCCATAGAGAAAGATTCACCTTATAGTTCCACATGAATTGTTGACTCCCCTATGAGGGATACTCATACAATGGATTCCCATGAGATGAGGATCCAGTTTCCAAGTGTCATGTAGAGGGTTCATACATATCTCTTAGTTCTTGAACTATGTTGCCCCCATAGGAAGACTAGTTAGTGGGATCCACCTAGAAAGCTACATTTATGTTTGGTTTTACTTTAGCTGCTAGACCACCTTCCATCGGTGTAAGGTTTTAAAACAACGAATTCCAAACTTAGATCTTGTGGTCTAAGTCGGTTAAGTCAAGTGTTCCCTAAACCAAAATAAATTAAGAAAGTACAAACCAACTAATGTAACTTAAGAGGTTCGACTTAGCTTAGGTAGGGATATGGGACTCTACCTTTGTCTTGCACTAGTTTGCTTTGAAGTAAGCTTTAGAAGGTTGTTCTTATATATACATATGCTTATTGTTGTACATTTTATGTATATGTTGATCTTGCACATTGATGATACTGCATGATGATTGGTCTCGCTTATAAATATGTGTTGGTCTCTATTTCTAAAGTATGATGATATGTACTCCTAAATGATATGTTAGGTTTAGTATGATATAAGTCATGGTTCTTGTTGGGTTTACTTGATAGACTAAGGTTATGGAGCTTTTTTAGTTCATTGCACTTGTTGAATTAATGAGGGTTCATGGGTAATTGTCTTGCTTTGGTTATGTTGTAATGAGATCTTATTCATGCTTGTGGATATTATAACTTGACGATAGAGTTTCTTTGACTATGTGTTCAATTATATGATATGCATTTGGACTTGACTAGCCATAGAATTGGTATGGTCTTCTTGAATGTGCATGAGTCTTTTCATAGTAAATTGCATACTTTAAAGAATTGTCCCTTTTTTACATGATTTCATGATATGTGTGCATATGGTGTCATACTTAGTACAAGTGGTGTACTAATCCCATTTTCTCCCTCTTCCCCGGCATTTTATGTTCCGATCGTTGAAGGGCATTGAGATGACTTTGAATAAGACTTGGATTTCTCAATCATTCAAGTTGGGTAGGTCCTCAATTTCCGAGGAAAATGCCAATATCAAGCTAATGAAGTTGTTCTAGTTGTAAGAATTTTATGTTCTTTCCTTTTCGTTTGAGTACGAAACATTGTATAGCCTATATGTGGCTTTATTACATTGATGTATGAGCTAGGCCTAACTTTTTATACTCTTGTTAGATGTATATGAGATGAGACATCCATTTGAGACTATGTTATATTTTATATATCTATGTGAAATAAAAGTAGAAGACTATGTAATTTTCCTATACGAAGGGTCTATGTATACGTGTTATAGATAATATGTGTATGCAGAGTTATATGTAAACCTCAATGTAGAAGTAATAAAAAGTTTTTAATATTCCGTAGTTTGGTCTATGAATGTAATGATTAAGGTAAGAGGCTAGTATTAGTCCTCAAAAATGACGAAGACGTCGGTTATGTCTAGGGGGTGCTCCCCGGATGTGACACTCGTGAAGGAGGCTTGTGGATTTTCCTTGCCCATGGAAAAATGGTCACCAAAAATCTAGATACTTCATGAACTTTACGGAAGAAAGCACAGATTGATTCATGAATAAGCCTTTCGGAAAATAAGCTTGTGGCACAAAGTGGAAAGGCTACTTCCTCATCGCCCACTTGTGTTCTTGACACAACTTGTGGAGCCCATCGTGGTAACGCCTTGACTTTGTGATCTTGTGGCACAAATTTCTTAGCCACTTCCTTAACTTCATGAGTAGGACAATGGATTGTGGTCCCCACCATGGCTCGTGAAGGTTGCTCATAAAACCCGAGTTATGTCATGCAAGACCCCAATCATGACTTAGGTGATGCTAGAGCCTAATATTGTTTTCATGATGGTTTAATGTCTTAAATTGGTTATTAATATGGGTTTGAGGCAGTGTCTAAGAGTTTAGGTGCATTGGCTGTGAAACGCAAGGGATTACCAAGACATTGGACGACTAAGTCACCTATGTACGTCATATGTGGTTTTCTGTGTTTAAGTGTAATTCATGAGGTTATAAGGTCCTGAGATGAGTTATTATTGTGTATATAAGAAGTGTGTCATGAGAGTTCAAGGTGAAGATGGATCTTGAAGATGGTTCTTCAATGGAGTTTCTTCTTCAATTATCATTGGGTTCTTCTAATAAGATATGAGATTTTTTTATCTAAGGCTTACTATTACATTACAGACAAATTCAAAGATGATTTTCAAAGATTTCAAAAATATGAAAAGTAAAATTTCTACTTCAAGTCTTGGGTTCTTGCATGAAAGGTTGTCAAACATTCAGATATGATATTATTGATGTCTAATTGATGTTTTCCAATGAAATTCTCCACGAACCCTTGACCTTCACAAATC
This sequence comes from Solanum pennellii, assembly GCF_001406875.1. Taxonomy (NCBI): domain Eukaryota; kingdom Viridiplantae; phylum Streptophyta; class Magnoliopsida; order Solanales; family Solanaceae; genus Solanum; species Solanum pennellii. Next base: position 61,258,154 of record NC_028641.1, read on the forward strand.
TCTCAATTTGACAAAAATATGGGTTATGTGATCATGCTTTGATATTAATGAATTCAAGTGTAAATTGTTATGGGCTTTTGATTCATGTATAGATTATGATTAATTGGTTTATAGGTTGTTTAAACTTGATCAATTGATTAATGTATATTCTTAGATCTATTAAATATTGGACTTATTGAATTGATATTGACTTAAGGCTTATGAATTCTAGTGTAGTTTTCTATGGGCTATTGATTGATGTAATAATTGTAATTAATTGATGTCTAATTGGTCTTAGATTAATAATCATATATTAAATTTACCTAGTTTCATTGAGTATTATTGTTTATGTATTGAATTGATTTTCATTACCATGGGTCCTACGGGCCTTATGGTATCGAATTTGATGGTTAGCTTGGTAATCGAAGTGGTAAGATGGATTGCGAGTATGATGCCCTAATTCCCTTTATTTTGTGATAATTAGACTTCAATTATGATGTGACTTGTATGGTCCACTAACGGTGGCGGTGCTATGTGAATTGATGTGGCTTTGTAGGCGTTACTTTATACAATATGATGATCATGGATTTATCGATACTACTTGAAGTATTATAATGATTTATGTAGTTGATTTAAGGAAAGTATGTACATATATATCTATATGTGAAGTAATGTGAACGTATGTTTTCATTCTATGTATGTTTCGAGATCATGTAGACTTTGATATGTGCTTGTATGTGTAGTCTTAGGGTCATGGATGGTTGTTCCTACTTTACTAGATGAGTCTATGATGGTTATATTGATGATGATATGTTAGTGTATATGATGACTTAAAGATGATAATTGTTATTCTTAAGTGACTTAAAGAATGACATGTGATATGTGTTAAAGTGAAGTATGTTGTGTCTTGTCTTGGTTCACTTGTGTCCCTTACTTGGTGCATGTATGAATGTGAATATGACATGTCTTGACTTAGGATGTTAAAGCCTCTTAGTCTTGAATGTATGAATGACATGTGAGCTTGATTGATTTTAAGAGGGTCTTTTATGTGAAACCTTGAACCTATTTGTAAGGTTATGAATGTGGAAGTTTAAAGTCGTAATTGTATCCTTCAAGTAAAGGAATGATAGAATTAAGGTTGATTGTTTTGAACGACAACATATCAAACCTTAGGAAAGTCATGATGAGCTTCTTGTCGCCATTGGAAGGTAGCCTTAGAGGACCTCTTTAGTAGGGTGAATGTAACTGGGTTATGAACTTGGTATGGAACCCTTTTATATAAACCTTTAATAAAAATTACTCTATGAGAACAAAGACTAGCACTGAGTGAGTATGGTAAGGGACGTAGTTCTATTGAAAGGATGAAAATAGAATACAAAGCACGCCCATCATATTCCTTAACCATGTGCCTCCATAGGATGTGTCCAAGTTCTACGATTGGAAAGTCGAACACCCTCATCAGAGTAGGTAAGAACTCTGGATTCCATATTTTTCTACCATGGTATGTGTCGGTTATTGCCTATTCTCAACATATGGGATACCTACTAGCATAAAAGATGTTTTATGAAGTTAAGGTGGTGGTATGGGACGCTATCTAAACATTGCACAGTAGGCTTTGAAGGTTCTAGTTTGAGTCCCTAAGTCTTGTCCAATACCATACTTGAATGTCCTTATCTGATAGATGAGTCGTATATGAACTAATGAATGTAATAATTTAAGTTAAGAAGGCATGTTAAATTAATAAGTACTTATCCAGAGTAGTTAAGGGTTGTCTAGTTAAGGTGTTAAGGGGTCATATAATTGGTCACTTCTTATCTTACCTAGATATGTCTTAGGAATGACTCTAGTTAAAGAGGATGGTTGATTAAGTAGAAATGATACAAACTTAGGTATTCTTAAAGATTACATAAGTAAGTAATGTTATATGTATGCTAATGTATTAAGTGAGAATAAATATATATTAGGTACTCTATAGGATCTCTTATATGTGTGTGTAAGGGATTGCATGGGCAGTCGCTTCACAACTCACACAAGTGAAACATAGAATCACTTTTTCTAGGAGGATCTCATGTTCATTTATTTGATGTCTTGTAAACTTATGTTGATCTCATTATGGGTGGTCATAAGGATATTTTAAGTGTGCCTATAGAGGGTGTATGGTCGGTCTCTTTTTGTCTTACGTAACTGAGTGTTAGGAATAACTTATAGTGAGAGAATTATATGTCAAAAGGGTGTGCAAAGTGAAGCTAGGAAACTTCACTCTAACAATGAAGAAGTTCATTGTAGAATGAAGTAAGTATTGTAATATTTCTTAAAATGTGACTATTTGCTTAAATGTTTTATTCTGAGTTTATAAGTTGTTAAATGTTGTTCTTATGCTTATAGTATGATGTTTTAATCTAAATTCATGAAAATCATGTTACTTATTAAATGTCCCTTTTTCTTGGTTTTTGCATTGCTTCCATACTTGGTTCATCTACTGTGCTAGCCCATTTTTTCCCTTGTTGACTAATGTGTAGGGAATTGGAAGTCTTTTTGTGCCATAGAGGATGGATAGGCTTTTAAGATTTGAAGATGAAGTATTGGTGAGTCCTCATCGATTCGAGGACAATATCCACACATATTCCCTTATGATTTAGTCTTTATTTTATTTACTTGTATGGGGTTAGTCCCTAGTGTTGTATACTCTAAAATTTAGATGGTTCAAGGAGATGTAGTAAAGGTTTAGTGTTTTAAATGAAAGTCTTTCACTTGTGTAATGATAATGAAAAGAGTTCTTCGTATGTGTAGAAAGTTTCAAATTCTTACTCATATTAGTATATTTATTATTCAATGAATAGTACGAGTGGCTTAGATGATACTTCTTGAAGTCTTATTTTCCGTGTGGTGACACAACTACACTCTAACTTCTAGGGTGAACTTGTGGGTCGTGACAAGCTTGGTATGAGAGCATAGGTTTAGGGAGTGTCTTAGTTGTCTAATGAACCACATATAGTAGGGTCTTGTTTATAATTTAAGCGCTCCACATTATGAATAGGAGGCTATTGGGTGCTAGCAAAAGTTTCACTTCTTCATTCATCTAATCGTGCCTAAGAGCATTGTCTATATTGACTTTCCCTTGTTTCCCTTATGTGTTGGTCCGTTGAGGGTGATATTATGAAGATAGGGTTGAGGGAGAGAAAAGATGAGATGTGACTTGTTAAATGATGTGTGATAGATGGTGTTTTTTTACCTTAGGTTGGTTTAATTTAACTTTTGAAGGGTATTTAAGTTGGAAAAGAATGGTAAGGTATATTGTTAGAAATGTGAAGGAAAGGTCGTTGAGATAGTTTGATGTTGTTTAAGACCCCAACCATAGGAAAGAGGGTGATGATATTTGAAAGAGTAAAGGTGAGTTCTCCTAGTAAAGGGAATGTACTGGTTAGATTATGAGACCTTTGAGAATCTTTAGTCTTCATGAGGTACACCTTTGTAAGAAAGTGTTAGTAAGGTTTAAGGTTCCTTAAGAGAGTTCCTTATAGTAGATGTTATGTTGACCTTAGAATGGGTTTCTCCTAAGTGGAGGAGTATGGTGAAGAGTATGGTTGTTGGGAGTGCGGTGCCCTTAACTTTTATTTATGTGTTTGTTCTAACCTAAAACAAAGAGTTCATGGTAACTTTATTATGTAGGAGTCTTTTGGGAAAGATGAGTTTCAAACATTCTCCTTATGATATGCATGTTTTGGTTGAAGTTTTGTTGAATTAAAACATTAGTTTTCATGCATGATATGTTTTTCATGGTTCATGTGCATCTAGTGTACGTTGCTAATTTTTTTCATGAAGAAAAATAGTGAGCATGTATAAATGATTATATGATATTAATTTGGTGAGAATTTATAAGGAATTTCGTAAGTGTTGCATTGTTAAAGTGTATAGCATTATCACTTGAAAGAGTGCCTGCTCACTGTGACATTTTTTTGAAAATTGACTAATTCATTCTTTGGTCGAAATTTTTTATAATATGGTTATAATTGATGTATATGAGCATTATATTTAATATAAAAAGATTTTCTGCTATTTGGAATGAAGAATGTGAGTTTTGTACCATGATGAGTTATAGAATGTTTTCTAGTTTCTTGTTGTGTTGTGACTCTCTTAATTATGTGAAATTGTTGTTTCTCCTTTATTTTGTGTTGTATAATGTGTTGTATGGTATTGTCATGAGTTTCTAATTGAATCTCTTTTCTTGGTAGTGTTCGCAGAGTGGCAAGTGTCATTTGAGGATGAATGTTGTCCAAGTGGGGGAGAATGTAAAACCCCAAAAATGACCTAGGTGAGGCCATAGCATAAAATGTTTGTCATGATTGTATAAGGTACTAAAATGGTTTATAATGTGGGTTTGAGGCAGTGTCTAAGAGTTTAGGTTCATTGGAAGTCAAATGTCAAGGGACGACCAAGGCGTTCGACGACTAAGTCACCTACATGCCTCATATGTGATTTTATGTGTTTATTTATTTTTCATGAGGTTATAAGGTCCTTAAATTATTTATTGTGGTGTATATAGGATGTTTGTCAAGTTTCCTGAATATTGGAGGTCATATGTCCAAGAACGTCCAAGATGTTCGAAAGGTTTGCCTTGAAATGACCTTGTGTGTCTATGTGTGTCTCATTGAGTTTCACGTGTTAGTTTTGGACTAAATTCATGTGGTAGGTCCTAAAATTGTATACTAACATATTTGAGTTTGAAACATCTGGGTACGACTCTATGTAGGACCCACAATGGGCCCTAGAAGGCGGACCCCAACTTCGAGCTCAACACTGCCAGGTAGTGGCAATCGACTGAACCAAACGATGGCCAGTCGACAAGGCAATGGACCGTCCATGGCTGGTGTATATGGATCCACTTGTCCTGAATTTTTAGGAGTTGCAGGTGCAACCAACGATACCCCATCGACGGGGTGTGGGTGAAACCACGGACCGTCAATGCTAGGTGTCGATGGCACTGTCCGGCGTGTAACTTTACTGTTAAGTGAAGGGTGAAAATGAAAATTCACCCCACACCCCAATAAGACTTTGGACGGTTGTTTTCAGTGTTTATGGGTATTTAAAGAGTGTATAAGTCATTAAACTCTCATTAAAACCTTACACCTAAATCAAAACACATTCTCTCCCAATGTTTCTTCAAAAACCTCCATGAGAGTTCAACGTTAAGATGGAGCTTGAAAATGGTTCTTCAATGGAGTTTATTTTTCAACTATGATTGGTTTATTCTAATAAGGTATGAGATTTTTAAATCTAGGGCTTGCTATCACCTTAGAGCAAATTTCAAAGATGATTTTCAAAGATTTCAAAAAGATGAAAAGTCCAATTTCTACTCTATTCCTTGGGTTCTTGCATGAAAGGTTTTCAAACATTAAGATATGATTTTATTTATGTATATTTGATGTTTTCCAATAAAATTCACTATGAACCCTTGACCTTCACAAATCTCTCAATATGACTAAAATATGGGTTATGTGATCATGCTTTGATATTAATGAATTCAACTATAGATTTTCCTGGGCTTTTGATTAATGTATACATTATGCTTAATTGGTTCATATTTTGTTTCAATTTTATCAATTGAGTATTTTATATTCTTAGATCTATTGAATATTAGGCTTATTGAATCGATATTGACTTAAGGCTTATGAATTCTAGTGTAGTTTTATATGGGATATTGATTGATGTTATAAATGTATTGAATCAATGTCTAATTGGTCTTAGATTAATAATCATATATTGAATTTACCTAGTTTAAGTGAGTATTATGATTATGTATTGAATTGATGTTCATGGCCATGAGTAAGTTCCTTATAGTATCGAATTGGATGGTTTAGCTTTGTAATCGAAGTGGTAGGATGGAATGGGGCGTATAATTCCCTAATTCCATATATTTTATGCTAATTAGACTTCAACTATGTTGTGATTTTTATGGTCTACTTATGGTGGCGGTGCTATGTGAATTGATGTGGCCTTGTCGGCGTTACTTTATGCAATATAATGATCATGGCTTTGTTGACACTACTTGAAGTATTAAAATGATTGATGTAGTTTATTTATGTGAAGTATAAACATATGTATCTATATGTGAAGTAATGTTAATGTATGTGTTCTTTCTACGTATGATAGGAGATTATGTAGTCTATGACTATGTGCTTGTTTGTATAGTCTTAGGGTGATGCATGGTTGTTCCTACTTGACTATATGAGTCTATAACTGTTATATTGAGGATGATATGGTAGTGTATAGGATTACTTAAAGATGATAATGGTTATTCCTAAATGACTTAAAGAATGACATGTGATATGTCTTAAAGTGAAGTATGTTGTGTCTTGTCTTGGTTCGCTTGTGTACCTTCCTTGATGCATGTATAAATGTGAATATGAGATTTCTTCACATAGGATGTTAAATCCTCTTAGTCTTGAATGTTTGAATGACATGTGACCTTGAATGATGTTAAGATGGTCATTTATGTGAAAACATAAACCTTGTTGAAAGGTTATGAATGTTGAAGTCAAAAGACGTAATGGTATCCTTAAAGTAAAGGAATGAAAGACTTAAGGTTTATTATCTGGAACGGACTCATATCAAACCTTAGGAAAGTCATGATGAGCTTCTTGTCGCCATTAGAAGGTATCCCTGGAGGACCTCTTTGGTAGGGTGAGTGGAATTGGGTTATGAACTTGATATGGAACCCCTTTATATGAACATTTAATGAAAATTACTCTATGAGAACAAACGCTAGCACCGAGTATGGTAAGAGAAGTAGTTCTAGTTAAAGGATGAGACTAGAATACAAAGCACGCCCTTCATATTCCTTAATCATGTGCCTACATGGGATGTGTCCAAGTTCTGCCATTGGCAAGTAGAACACCCTCATTGGAGTAGGTTAGAACTCTAGATTCAATGTTTTACGACCATGGTCTATGTCAGTTATTTCCTATTCTCATCAATATGGATACCTGCTAGCATTAAAGATGTTCTATGAAGTTTAGTTGGTGGTATGAGACGCTATCTAAACATTGCGCAATAGGCTTTGAAGGTGTTAGTTGGAGTCCCTAGGTCTTTTCCAAGACCATTACTTTAATGTCCTTATGTGATGAATGAGTCTTAAATGAACTAATGAATGTAATGATTTAAGTTAAAAAGGCATGTTAAATGAATAACTACTTACCTAAAATAGTTAAGGGCTGTCTAGCTAAGGAGTGAAGGGGGCATATAAATGGTCACTTCTTATCTTACCTAGATAAGTCTTATGAATGACTTTAGTTAGTGAAGATGGTTGATTATGTAGTCCAAACCCACTCAAGTGTACCTTAGAATCACCTATGGTAGGAGGATTTAATGTTCATCTGGTTGATGTCTTGTAAATGTATGTTGATCTCATAATGGGTGATCTTAAGGATCGTTTAGGTTTGCCTACAGAGGGTGTATGTGTGGTATCTCTTTGTCTTACTTAACTGTGTTTTAGGATAGCTTTTAGTGAGGGAATAACATGTCAAAAGGGTGTGCAAAGTGAAGCTAGGGAACTTCACTATAACAGTGAAGAAGTTCACTATTGAGTGAAGTAAGTTCACTGTGATATTTCTTTAAAATGTGACTATTTGCTTAAATGATTTCTTATGTATTTCTAAGTTGATAAATGTTGTTTTTATTCTTATAGTATGATGTTTTAATCGAAATTCATGGAAAACATGTTATTTATTAAATGTCATTTTTTCATGGTTTTTTCATGGCTTCCATACTTAGTTCATCTAATATGCTAACACCTTCATTTCCCTTTTTATCCAAAGTGTAGGGAATTAGAAGTCTTTATGTGTCATGGAGGATGGATAGTTTTCTAAGGGTTTAAGATGAAGTATTGGTGAGTCCTCATCGATTGGAGGATAATATCCATACGTGTTCCCTTATGTCTTAGTCTTTATTTTGTTGTCTTGTATGGGATTAGTCCCAATTGATGTATACTCTAAAGTTTAGATGGTTTATGAAGAGAGTTCTTCGTGTGTGAAGAATGTTTTAAATTCTTACTTATTTTAGTATGTTTATTATTCAATGAATGGTACGAGTGGCTTAGATGAGACTTCTTGATGTCTTATCAGCCGTGTGGCGACACAAGGACACTCTAACTTCTAGGGTGTACTTATGGGTCGTGATAAGTTTGGCATGAGAGCATAGGTTTAGGGAGTGTCTTTGTTGTCTCATATGCCACATCAAGTTGGGTCTTGTTTATAATGTGAAGCGCGCAACATTTTGAATAGGAGGATATTGGGTTCTTGGAATAGTTTCACTTCTTCATTCATCTAATCGTGCCTAAGAGCTTTGTATATGGTGACTTTGTATCTATGAGGTTCCATTTTCATTTACGTTTTTATGTTGGTTTGAACTAATTAATAAAAGGATTTGGTGGTTAGTTAAGATTAAGGGAAGACTACTTAACTTAATTAACCCCCCATATAAAGACCCCCACGCCATTAGACTAATTACAACTCTCAAAATAAAACTCCTTTCCTTCTCTCTTCTTTCTCTCTCTATTGGAAGAAACCATTGAAGACAAGCTAGGGGAGGGATTTGGGAACTTTAAAGGGGAGATTTCACCATCAATTCTTCATTTAACATAGAGGTATGCGATCTAATTCAACCTTCGAGAACTCTTTCCTCAAAGGGTTAATTTAAAGTATTTTAAAAAGTTGGATTTTCATGTGGGTCTTTCTCAATCTAAAAAATTATGTTATGAATTGTTTGGTTTAACTTTTATATTGGATAATATCAGTTGATTAACATTTATTCTAAAAAATTATGATATATCTTGATGGTTTGGTCTACTTTGTTGAAGATGACCCTTAATACTTAACCCTAGGTTTTATTTTGATATGAATTAGATTGTATTTAGTTCAATTAACTTGGTTATTAATTGAATTACCATTACGTGATGTTGTTACATTAATCATGAACAAGTTAGATTAAATTGTAGTCTTTCATGCTAGTTCTTGAGAAGATGATCTAGGGTAGGAAGTGAATTGACCTAAGTATCTTGTCTTATGCTATGTAGTATTGAATTTTGATGTAGTGGTTATTATATTCTTGTTATCATGTTGTTTATTGATAACAAGAATACCAAAATTGGGTTGAATTAAGGGTTTATGGTATGACCTTGATAATAAACTATGCAGGAGACTGTGTAAGTCTTATTATTTATATCCTTTACATCAAATTGTGGTTAATTATGATTAAGTCATGATGTTGTGTTTGAGTATGCCTTGTATTAGGATTGATAGGATAGTATGATGTTGAATTGAAATGTCTTGATTATGATTGTGAGGTTGTTTAATATGTAAATGTTATAAGGATGGTGATAATTACCAGTGTGCCTTATTATGAATAAAAAAATGAGTTAACCTCATTTATGTGAATTGTGATGAAAGGACTATACTCATACAATTCTTATTGAGCTATTATGATGATCATTATACAAGGTTTAGACTCAATGAACTACAATACATTATGATGATTAATAGAGATACTAAAGACATTTCGATAAAAGGACTTAGCTTAGCACCTAGTGAACTTTATAATAGGCGGTGATGACTTCCCATAGAGGAAGTTTTACCCAAAGTTCTAAACATTGTGTTGACTCTCCAAAGAGTGATACGCATCTAATGGATTCCGATGAGAGGCGGTCCTAATTTCCAAGTGGTATGTAGAGGGAGAATACCTATTGCTTAGTTCTTGGACTATGTTGCCCCCATAGAAAGACTATATAGTGGATCAACCTAGAAAGTTATGTTTCTGTTTTGTTTTACTTTGGACGGTAGACCACCTTCCATCAGTGCAAGGTAATACAACATCGGATTCCACACTTAATTCTTGTGGTCTATGTCGGTTAAGGCAAGTGTTTCCTAAATTAAAATGAACAGATGAAGATAAACTAAATAAGGTGACTTGAGAGGTTTAACTTAATCTAGGTATGTGTATGGGACTCTACCTATTTATTACGCTAGTTTTTCTTAATGGAAGCTTTAAAAGTTTGATGTTACGTATGTACATGATAATGAATGCAAAAGATGATAGTATGATGACTTTACATGTAATTGATACTATAGAATCATTGGTACTCTTATGAACATGTCATTGGTCTATGTTGTTAAAATTATGATTTTTTCCTTAAAAGGTTATGTTATGTGAAGTTGACTATTAGCCATTATTTTTGTTGGGTCACTTAATTGAGTAAGGTTATGGGGATTTTCTTGGTTGTTGCACTTGTTGAATTTATAAGGATTCATGGTTAGTAGTCTTACCTTATTATGATATGATGAACTATTATCCATGCTTGTGATGTAATTACTTTACGGTAGGGTTATATTGGATTATGGGTTAAAGTATGTTGACAAGTACGTTATTTGCTATGACTTGATGAATATGCCTTCTTGAGTTGTATGTTTTCCTTGATGATGTGTAAGGCCTTTCAAAGAATAAAGTAGCATTTTTTAAAAAAAATGTCCCTTTTAGAATGATTTGATCTTATACGTGAATATGGTCTAATATTTTGTAAAAGTGGAATACTAACCCCATTTCATTCTTTTCCCCAACATTTTAGGTTTCTATCGTTGAAGTGTTTTGGAAGGCGAGATAGATCCTTTGATCATCCAAGTAAGGTAGGTCCTCATTTTCCAAGAGTGATGCCAATATCGAGCTTATGTTTTTTATTTATTTATAAGACTCTTATATTCTATGTCCTTTCACTTGAGTACGGATTTTAGAAAGCCTATATGTGGATCTATTTACATTGATGTATTGTCTATGCCGAAATTGCTAATCGTTTTAGATTGTTATGAGATGAGACAGTCATTGAAAACTATGTTCTATCTTATATATATACATATGTGCAATAAGAGTAGAAGGTTATGTAACCTTCCTATATGAAGGGTCTATGTATACTTGATATATATATATATATATATATATATATATATATATATATATATACACACATTTATGTGTATGTAGAGGTATATGTAAACCTCCAAATAGAAGTAATGAAAAATTTTAAATTTTTTGCTAAATTTGACCTACGAATGTAATGATGTAAACAAAAAGGCTAGTCATAGTCCTCAAAGAGGACGATGACGCCAGTTACGTCTAGGGGTAAACAAGGATGTGACAAACTTGGTATCAGATAATGAGGATGAATTATATTTGATTCAATGTCATTCGAAATCACGTCTATGTAAGTTGGTATTCATAATTGTGAAGCGCGCCACACTTATGGATAGGAACCTACGTGATGCCTAGAAAACTATCATTTTCTTTGAAATCCAATATTGTGCTATTAGAGTATACTTATAGTGTGCTTTTTGATCCAATCCTATTGTTGTGGTTATAGGGAAATGAACAATCGAAGGAATTTGGCACGAAGTCTTGAAGAGGAGATTGCCAATGCGGGAGCTCCACCCCGTGGTGATCAAGTTCCTCTTCTTGAAGAAGGTGGGAATGATTCCCAAGCTCTGTCAATCCTCCACCTTTGACAGATAGTGACATAAGGGCTGCCCTTATCAAGTTTTCTGAAGACGACAAGCTATAACGGCCCAATCTACGACGAACCAAGCTAACCGAGAGGTTGTACCTCGTCCTCATCAATAAGTTACAACTATGGCCTCCCGTCTAAGGGATTTCACTTAGATTAATCCTCCTACATTCTACGGGTCTAAGGTTGAAGAAGGCCCCTAAGAGTTCATTGATAAAGTCTACACGATACTCTTGGCCATGGGTCTGTATACTAGTGAGAAGGCAGAGTTAGCCACTTATCAACTAAAGGATGTAACTCAAGCATGGTATGTTTAATTGAGGGATAATATGCCATTGGGGGGTGGTCTAGTGACTTGGGAGATCTTCAATATGGATTTTAACTTGATCGATTCTTTCCTATGGAGATGAGGGAAGCTAAAGTGGTGGAGTTCATCAATCTTCCCCAATGAGGTATGAGTAATCATGAATACTCCTTGAAATTCAATAAATTGTAAAAATATGATCCTTCTTTGGTTTCCGATCCTAGAGATGAAATGAGACTCTTTGTGACGGGGGTGTTGGGGCAAGAATAGTGTCATTTGGTTATGCTACATGACAACATGAACATTTCTCGCCTTATGGTGCATGCCGAACATGTGGACGAAGCAAGGGCTAAGAGGAAGAGTAGGCTTGAGATACAAACAAGCCTAGATTTATGAAGCGAGTTTCTAATCAAGTTCCATCACAGATTCCTAAGTATCGTGATGATACGGCAACTAAATCGAGATACCAAAAGGGTAAGAGTGCAAACTCACCATATGAGAAGCCTATATGTGCCAAGTGTGGAAAGCGTCATTTATGTGAATGCTTGTCTTGAACGGGAAATTCTTTTTGTTATGGCAAGGGTGGCCACAATAATAGAGATTTCCCTAATATAAAGGTGAAAGAAAAGGGTGGTCAAGTTCAAGCAAGTAGTTCAAATGATGATCCCAAGAAAAAGCACTTCTATGCTCTCTGCTCTGGCAAGAGACTTCTCCCAATATGGTGACCGATATGTTGAAAGTCTTCGTCTTCTATATTGATGTATATGCCTTACTTGACCCACGTGCCACTTTATCATTTGTTATCCCTCTAGTAGCTAAAAATTTTGATATTTTACCCGATATTTAGTATGAACCTTTTATATTGTCTACTCCGGTGGGTGAGTCGGTTGTTGCAAAGAAGGTATATGGAACCTTTTATATGATTGATTTTGATATTATTTTGGGTATGGATTGGTTTCATGCTTGCTTTGCCTTTACTGATTGTAGAACAAGGGTGGTTAAGTTAAACTTTCCAAATGAACACATTGTAGAGTGGAACGGGGGAAATTTTATTCCTAAAGATCATATCATCTCTTGTCTAAAAGCATGAAAAAAAATGGTCTCTAAAGGTTGTCTATACCATATTGTAAGAGTCCAAGATATAGTCTCCGAAAATTCCTTCCATTGAGTCGGTCCTCGTAGAAAGTGACTTTCAAGAGGTCTTTCCTAATAACCTTCCCGGTATTCCTCCCAAAACAGAAATTGGTTTTGGTATCAATTTTCTACCGGGTACAAATCCCATTTCAATTCCTCCTTAACGTATTGCTCTGGCAGAATTGAAAGAGTTGAACACTCAACTCAAACATTTACTAAACAAAGGATTGATTAGACCTAGTATTTTTCCTTGGGGTTCTTTGTTTTTGTTTGTGAAGAGGAAGGATGGGTCCTTAAAAATGTGTTTTGATTACCACAAAGTCAATAAAGTCACAATCAAGAACAAGTATCCTCTCTCTCGGATTGACGACTTGTTTGATCAACTCCAAGGGGCTAGCACTTTCCTAAGATTGACTAGAGGTCGGGGTATCACCAACTTAGGGTGAAAGGTGATAATATACCAAAGACGGCATTTCAGACTATATATGGTCATTATGCGTTCTTAGTAATGTCCATTGGTCTCACGAATGCCCCGACAGCATTTATGGATCTCATAAAAAGGGTGTTTCAAATTTATCTAGATTTATTTGTGATTGTCTTCATTGACGACATCTTGGTTCATTCAAAAAATGAGGGTGATCACGTGAACCATTTGAGGGTGGTTTTGCAAGTACTTTAACAACATAAATTATTTTCTATGTATATCAAATGTCAATTTTGGTTGAGGACGGTGACATTTCTTTGTCACATCATCTCTAGTGATGGAGTTGAGGTTGACCCTACGAAAATAGAAGCGGTGAAAAATTGGCCTTGACCTTTGACTCAGACCGACATTAGGAGTTTCTTGGGTTTTGCGGTTTATTATCAGAGGTTTATGGAGGTTTTTGTATCAATTGAATCTCCCTTGACTACATTAACCCAAAAGTGAAAGAAATTTGAGTCATCGGAGGCATGTGAAAGACGTTTTCAAATGTTAAAAGATACGCTCACTTTCGCTGCGGTGTTGACTTTACCGGAGGGTACAAACAATTTTGTTGTGTATTGTGATGCATCCCGGGTGGGTTTAGGGTGTGTTCTTATGCAACATGGAAAGGTGATAGCCAATGCGTCTAGGAAACTTAAGATTCATAAGAGAAACTATCCAACACATGACCTCAAATTACCGGCCGTGGTATTTGCCTTGAAAATATGGAGGCATTACTTGTACTGTATCCATGTTGATGTCTATACTGACCATAAGAGTCTCCAAAATGTTTTTACCCATAAGGAGTTGATCCTCTGCTAAAGAAGATGGTTATAATTGTTGAATGATTACGACATTAGTGTCCTCTATCACCCCGGCAATACCAACAGGGTTGCGGATGCTCTAAGTTGTATGACTATAGGTAGTGTGTCACACATAGATGAAGCCAAGAAATACCTAGTGAAGGATGTTCATAAGATGGTTGGGTTGGGTGTGAGGTTGGAAGATTCTCCAAATGGTGGTTTAATAGTTCATAATAACTCTGATTCATCATTGGTCGTTGAGGTGAACTTTAAACAACACCTTGATAAATCATTGATAGAGTTGAGGGAATCGGTCCTTGGCAAGCTTAATGAGGCGTTCTCATTTGAGGGGTATGATATTTTGAGGTACCAAGGAAGATTGTCTGTTCCCAAAGTTCGTTGAGGAAGCCCATGTGTCTCGCTACACTATTCATCCGGGTTCGACCAAAATGTACCATGAACTTAGGGAAATATATTGGTGGGATGGTTTAAAGAAAGATATAGCGGAGTTTGTTGCTATAGTGTCTAAATTGCGAAAAAGTATTTGGAGTTTGAACAAGGTGATAAGGTGTATTTGAAAATCTCACCTATGAAAGTGGTGATTACATTTGGCAAGAAAGGGAAGTTGAGTTTTCGTTATATGGGTCCACATGAAATCTTGCAAAGGGTATGTAAGGTTGCCTATGAATTGAAACTTCCTAGTGAATTGACTTCGGTTCATCCGGTTTTCCATGTTTCCATGCTTAAGAAGTGTATCGGTGATCCCGAATCTATTCTTCCTATTGAATTTCTTTTTTTGAAGGGTAACCTCTCTTATGAGGATGTTCCGGTTAAAATTTTTGATAGGCAATTCAAGAAGTTAAGGAATAAAGAGGTGGCTTCAGTAAAGGTGTTATGGAAAAATCACCTAGTTGAGGGTGCAACATGGGAGGCCGAGGCCGACATGAAGTACCATTAGCCTTATCTATTTGATAACTAAGGTTAGTTGTTCTTACAAATAATCTAATTAATGACTAAAAAATTGAAGTTGTTTCGATGTTGGTGAAGTTTTGCAAAATGTGCATTTTTTTGAATAGCCTTGCAGTGAATTACAGTGAAGTAGTACATTTGAACGTGAAATTTTGCTCTTTAGCTTGTTTGAGTTATCTTGTACTTTTTGATATTGTGGGTCTTTATGAAATGATATGTAGCATGGTTGTATGTCGAACTTTGACATAATTAACTCATAATGGTATGTTGAGCTCTTGTTGTTGTGAGAAGGATATTCCTCATACTGTAATGTTTTGCTTTATGTGTAGTAATTAAAGTTTTGAATTGCCTTGTGTAAGAAATATGGTTTATGTTGTTTAGTATATTTTTTTGGTAGGGCTTCTAGTGTTGAGTCTGTTCCCTCTCTCTAAAGATTTTTTGTGTGATTTGGGGACGAATGTTCCTAATGGGGAATAATGCAATGCTTCAAAAATCCAAGACGAGTCTTCAAGCCTAACTTAAGTTTCATAAGTTCTATGCACCATTTTAAGGCATATTTTAATGTTTATAAGTCATTTAGGATGTCTAGAAACCAAAACGTACAAGAACGTCCATTATGTTCGAAAACTAGTTCTAGGAGGTACTAGCGTGCCTAAGCCTATTTGACTAGCTTTTAGAAGTCGAAAAATCGTTAAAATTGGTTGAAGGGTGTCTAACATGTGTTTAAGTTAACTCATTATCGAAACGTCTAGGTACGACTCTCCAAGGACCAACCAATGGCCCTTGAGAAGGACCCCTTGTAGGTTGGTGTCAACACAGCCTGGCAGTGTGTAACCATGAGATACGTCGATGATCCGTGTGTGGATCGATGGGGTTTCATTTCCAACCATCGAACAACGCTTAGATAAATCCTTGAATGACCGTTATTGCATATTCTGTGATAAGAACGATGGATGTGCAACACGAAAGGACATAGTGACCGTTGACTCACACACGGGATGTCAATCGGGATCTCGTCTGTGAGGGTACATTTCCCTGCACATTTTTCAAGTTGGTTTTAAATAATTAATTAAAGGGTTTGGTGGTTATTTAGGAAATAAGGGAATAGTAATTATCTTAATTAACCCCCATATAAAGACCCCAACCCCATTAGTCTAATTACAATTCTCAAAACAAAATCTCTTCCTTCTCTCTTCTTTCTCTCTCTATTGGAATAGACCATTCAAGACAAACTAGCGGAGGGATTTGGGGGCAGTAAAGGGATGAATTCACCATCAATACTTCATTAAACGTTGAGGTATGAGATATAATTCACCTTTGACACCTCTTTACTCAAAGGGTTCATTCAAAGTAGTTCCAAAAGTTGGGTTTTCATGTGGGTCTTTCTCAATCTTGAAAATTATGTTATAAATTGTTTTATTTATATGTTCTATTGGATAATATGTGTTGATTAACATGTATTCTAACCTAATTATTATATATCTCTATTGTTTTGTCTAGTTTGTAGAAGATGACCCTTAACCCTTAACCCTAGGTTTGACTTCGATATGAATTACATTGTATTTGGTTCAATTAACTTGGTGATTGATTGAATTACCAATAGATGTTTTTGTTACATTAATATGAAAAATTTGGAGTAAATTGTAGTCTTTCATGCTATTTCTTGAGAAGATGATCTATCTTAAGAAGTGAATTGACCTAAGTATCTTGTCTTAAGCGATGATCTAGTATTGAATTGTGATGTAGTGATTTCTCTAGTCTTGTTATCATGTTGATTATTTATTTATGATGATGTATACCCAAATTGGGTTGAATTGAGGGTTTATGGTAAAACCTTGATGATAAAATATGAAGGAGACTTGGTAAGTCTTTTGATCTCTATCCTTTACTTCAAATTGTTGTTAATTATGATTAAGTCATGATGTTTTGTTTGAGTATGCCTTTATTAAGATTGATAGGTGGTACGGTGTTGAATTGAAATGTCTTTATTATGATTGTGAGGTTGATTAAGATATAAATGTTATAAGGATGGTGATGAATACCAATGTGCCTTATTATGAATAAAAATATAAACGTGCTAACCTCACTTATGTGAATTGTGATTAAAGGACTGTACTCATACAATTCATATTAAGCTATAATTATGATGATTATACAAGGGTTAGACCATATGACCTAAAATAAGATATGATGATTAATAAACACATTATGTTGATGGATCATAGAGTTAAGAGTTCCAGTACGTGATGAAAAGTTCTAGGTGTGGATCCAAGAAAAGGGACCCACGGACCGTAGGTCAACGTCTGGTCCGTACTGCACACCTATCATTTGTATATGAAAGTTGAATGTTCTAACCTTTGCGGAAAAGTTCTATGTGTCAAGCTATGGAAGTTACCTATAGATCGTAGGCTTTTTATGTTCCATAGGTCAGCCTCATCGATGTTAACAATATGTTGAATTAATGTATCAATATATTTTTTATAACAATTTTCAAACATAAATCAAACCTAGGTCAACGATACTAATAGATACTTTATCAAACAATAGGGAAAAATCTATGCAAATACGTCTATTAAATGTTTAAGATTAAACAATACGGTAATAATGTTTTGAACTCTTGACATGTTTGTGATAAATTGAAGTGCTTCTTCGAGAACACACTTGCAAGAGAAATCTTTTAGTAATATTATATCTAAGGTAATACTTTAACAGTAAAAATAAAAAATTAATCGAATTCTATCTATACCGCTGAAAAATCAATATGATTGGGATGATTTTAATATATCTATTTTTTAGAATACGTTATATAATACCCAAGAAATTGAGATGATATATTTTTTAAAAAATAACCGACCAAATTATTCCATTGACACTCCTAGGTCTAAGTTTCCAAAGATTGTAGTTAAATCATATTTTCCAACAACGTTTTGGTCCAAAATACTTTTTACTCATTTCTTTTTCTAAAAATACCCTCTGTTTAACAAATTTGACTCACTTATTGTCATGACCCAAAATTTGAGGTCATGATGACACACATCCCCATAAGGCCAAAATAGTGTGTAAGTCGAAAGAAATAATACATATAAAACTGCCAAAGGGAAGTCATGCCAGAACTAATAACAAACAACCAAAAAGTTTCCAAAATCCAAGTTTCTTAAAGGAAATTATAGTTTGTAAATGATATATTTAGGAAGACTAGTGGTGATCGGGAAAGAATAATCTCACCACAATTTTAATAAGAGAAAAATCGCTGGATTTGATTAGAGCTAAAATGCATATCCTAACTAAGATCTACATCAAAAGGATAACAGGAGTAATGGTGGTTACAAACCACATGTACTCAATATATTAGGCCAACTGAGTAAATGCAACTAATAAGACTTAAGAAGGAAACAACGAAACGCTTCCACCTACATACGGAAACATCCAATTTAATTAGTACAAACAATTTATATAATAACGGTGTGAATAATGTAAAAACAAAAGGGGTATAGATAATACTCAAATAAACATATAGTCAAGTTATACAACACACGAAGTTGGCTAATGCGATGCAATAATATGATGGAATGATGTGGATGGAACAAGGTTGTCGCACAATTTGTCGTGTACACCTTGCCGAGGTTTATCTTTCAAATAAAGACTCATAGAGGAATCGTAGTCCATATACAATTTTTTTAAACTTAATATCTCATCAACTTTCTACCTAGCTTACGATCAAGGATATAAGTAAGATATCACATTGTTTTTCTAATAATGTTAGTATTTCTCTACTTTCTCATATTCCCATGAATAATGATATGCCGAATTAGGATGAATGCATCAAAATACATATAACACAAATATATAATAATTTCATCAACGATATTGAATACAATACAATTCTCAAACTCAACAAGTCATGAAACCCAACCTCAAATGATGGGGATAGTGGAGGAAACCGTTTGACATAAGTCTTTACCATTTACACAAATTTTTGTTTACATTTTAAGATATTCTAAAATCCAACCAAAGTATCTACCCTTGGAAATTCAATATCAAGTATACTGATAATCCAAAAACTCCTTCACTTAGGCAATAACTCAAGTATCACAGATTTTCAATAACAATTAAAGGCATCACTCAAGATTCAACACATGCTAAGCATCACAAATATGCATCACATGAAAAAATAAGAAGATCAACACTTACTAACCTCTAGATCTCATATATAGTTCATTTCACAATTTACTTCCTTAGAAAGATCACTTACTAATCCCAGTCTAAAATAGAGGTAGTCAAACCTACCTCAAAGGTCAAAATTTCACTCGAACAAATCTATCAGAGAACTTATGTAACGAACCATTCATGTCATTGTAGAAATGGCAATGGGGAAAGAAATGGGCCCAAAATACTTTTTAAATGTGACATGAAAAATTGTAGCCTAGTCCATATTTCAACAAAATCAAAGTCATGTGAGGCCTAGGGAAATATTTTAATGTAATGGGGATCTAATTACAGATTTTATCACATGATTATATAAATTATACGTTAATAAACCCGTACGACTTTACAAAATTGAATTTGGACGAGTCGAACTACCAAAATTGAACTTAGCGTGAAAGGGTAGTTTTTGAACGTCATGGGTTGAAGGTATTTTGTAAAATGGGGGTATCGACCTCAATTTCCTTATCTTTGTCTTAATTTAAGAAGCCAGGATAGGGCCTATGTGGTATGATGGGGTCTGCCATAGCGGCTCAATCACGAATTAAGTCCGTAAAACCTCCAAAAAATTTTTTTTTTACAAACTACAATCTGAAGAGTTAGGAAATATCCCAGGACGATCACACTTTTCCATAAATTATGGTGGTAAAAGTAAATATTTTACTCCCCTAATCCGTTTTCTGATCTATAGAACTTAGATTCTTGTTTAATTATTAATGGTGGAGGGTTGTGGACTGGATCCGATGGAGGAAAAAAGTTTTAGATGCACTTTAGGTTCATGGGTTTTGTCATGGACTTTTGGGTTTTCTTAATCCGGATAATAATACCTTAATTTATTGATCTTTGTCTTAATTTATTTTTTTAGACCACGAACAAGTGAAAATTATCTATAAAGGAAGATTCAAGTGCCACAGGGGGCAAATCAGGATTGTTTCGAGGTAGGTGGTGGTTTGATTTAGTATATGTGTTATGCATATTTGTGATTGCTTCATTGTAATTCATGTATGTGAATGGACTCCTATTGACCAAACCTAATGAAATGATTATGAATAAACATATGTACGTTATAATTCAACACTTATTTGTATGATTATCAGTGTGATTGTGATAATGGTTGTGTTGAATGAATCGGGTGTGATGTTCCAATACACCAATTCGGATCAGGTGTCATGTATCATCAGTTATACTAAAGTGGGTGTAACATTCTACCACTTTAGTGAAGCGGGTTTCACGTTTTCACACACTAATTTGTATCAAGTGTCACGTTCTAACACACTAACATATTGGGTATGGGTTCCATGAGAGGACCATTGAATTTTCATATTTATTTGTGTTAAGAATGTGTAATTTTAAACTTCTTCTGAAATGATAACAAATGTGTACATATGTTATGTACAGGTCATATTTACTATGTTGTGATTGGTTATATATTTTTCGCTTACTAAATTAGTCGTGTTATTATACTAGTAACTATGGTTGTGTACTATTACTGGACTTTATCTTTATTTGTTGAGAATAGGGCATCTTTAGGTGGCTACTGATAGACCTCAGCTGGGATCAGTGATTGAGACCGGATTTCAAGGGTGAGCTAGTTATTTAAGGTTTGATATGGAGTCCTTTATTTTGTTTAGTCCATTTTCTTCAAACATACAGTAGTACTTAGAAATTTGTTGATTTAGTTTCAGGGTTACCCTACCAAATTTAGTCTCATCGTTGTTAAATTTTTTGTATAGTTTTGAATGTTTCTATGGGTTGTTTTCCGCATATGTTTTATGGTTGTTTGTTAAATTTTTAGTTTATGAAACTCCATACTCTTTATAAACTTAAATCCTCTTCCATATCTTTATATAAATATATTTTCATTGAATTGTACATTATGTTGTAGTAATGGTTTTCCATTGGAGGGTTAGTGTGAGTGGCAATCAATAATGTTTGGGTCGTGACAAAGTTTCTATCAAATCCATATGTTTGTTGATCTAGGTATACCAAAATGAGCTAGTAGTCTGGAAAAATGGTATGGAGATGTTTGTACTTTTCTTTGAGAGGCTCTAGGAAGTTAAGAAATATCTCTGTTTCTCTTGTCTTCTTTCGTCTAAAAACTAGATTCCAATTCGTATGTGGTGATCAAAATTAGAATCTTATCTCCTTCACTCTTCTATCTATTGATGGTTACTTAAACAACATCAGGCTGGTAGATGACATCAATAAGACAACTGAGAAGTCCACAGCAAGAGGTCACGGTCGAGGCAGGTATAGAGGAAAAGCAAAGCGTAGAGGCCCAGGAAGGGTAGAGCTCGCTACGGGTGGAGCTCATCTGGTTGAGAATGCTCCTAGGAATAAGGTTCCTCCTGCGCATCACAATGTGGTAGAAGTGACAGTAAAGGTCTAGATGAGGAGGGTTCTAGACGAGACGAATAGTTACATATTGAGACTAGATGTATTCCTCCCTTAGACCCAATGTAAGATCAATAGGTTATTATTTTTCAAAAAGGATTGGTTGGTCCTGGAGTTCTTCTGATAGTCCAAGCAACTCAAACTCCTGCCAACCCCCTATTGCTTTTATTGACCCCAAGGTGGGTGGAACTTAGGCATTGATGCTTTTTTCAGTCCCCTATTGCGTCATGTGATAACCGGTAATGAGCATGAAATGTTTATTATGTTCTTAAACAGAAGTCGTCTGTGTTTCATGGTTCTGAGAGTGAGGATGCCTATGAGTTAATTTTGGACTATTATTGACAGGCGACACAAGTTAGGTATTGTACACCAGCATGAGGGTAGAGTTAGTGACCTTCCTTCTTTAAGATGAGGCTACATAGTGGTGGAGGGACTATGTGGAATGCAAATTGTCAATTTTCCCCAACTCACTTAGACATAGTTCAGGCTCTTCGTTTTGGAAAATTAAGTACCTCAGACTTCGAGGAATCGCAAGAAAGATGAGTTTGTGTATTCTAAGAAGGGTGGTATGTCTAAAGCTGCTTATGAGGATAACTTTCACACATTTTCTATATATGCTACTCAATTTGTGACTATTGTGAAGGAGAAGATTAGTTTATTTGTCAAGGTATTAATCCTCACTCATCAGGTATTTTCTTTTCTTATGACTTTTGCAAGAAAGAGCTCTAGTGAGGTGACCAACTTTGTGAAGAAATTAGAGGGAGCTAGATGTGCTTATTAGGCTACGAGTTTGGATAAGAAATCCAAGAGCACGTATATCTTTAAGGATTCCTAACCCAGATGTTTAGGTAGTACGACTCTTCAAGGTCGGCTGATTCAGTCCGCCATGACTGCTTCCGTAGGTAGTTAGTCGGGAATGCCACAACAAAATTTTATCAAGACAATTAGGGAGTTTCATCTGCAGCTAGTGGTAGACCATATTTTGATCATAATTTCTATAATTGTGGCAAACCTGGGCACGTAAAGAGATATTGTTTCCAACTGTACATGTTGGAATATACACAGCAGCAGACTAAAGTAGTGGTATTTACAAACAATGGTAATAATGGTATAGGATGTTCACAAGGTGGGCAAGGAGGAAATCAGCGATGACGTAGAGGTCAGGGTAATAGTAATACAGGCAGAGGAATAATGCAACAAGGTAAAGAGGTCATCCATCAAGATGATAGGTCTCAGTTTTATGCCTTTTCGGGCAAGACCGACGGAGACATCTGACACAATTATATAATTTCCTGATCTTGTATGAGACCGAATGACTTTTGTTTTGTTTGATCTCGGTTCTACTTTTTGATACATGTCAGTTCAGTTTGCATTGGGATTTGATTTGGTTTGTGATGTACTTGATGGCCCCATCCATTTTTCTACCCTAGTCGGAGAATCTTTCATAGACATCCATGTTTATCGTGTGTATCATGTTATGTTTATCCATTTTTAAACTTGAGCTTATTTCGTCATTTTAGATATAACTGACTTTGACATAATTTTAGGCATGACTTGGTTGTCCCCATATTATGTTGTTCTTAAATTTAATATTGAGTATGTTATTCTAGAGATTCCGGGTAGGGAAAACTTACATTGGGAAGAGGTGTACTAGCTAAGCCAGCTAAGATCATAACCTCTACTTTGTCTAGGAAACTGGTGGGCAGTGTTTTTTGGCATATTTGGCTCATATTCGGAATATTGAGATTGACTCCTCCTCTATTGAGTCTATTATTATGATGTCATACGACAAGTGTTTCATACTAATTTTGTTTGAATGCCTCTGGATAGAGACAAAGATATATGTATTGATTCTTATCGCATGGCTTCGATAGAGTTAATAGAAAGGCCCTGATTTTGGAACTTGTTGATAAATATTTCATTCGTCCTAGTGTTTCCCGTGGGGTGCTGCTATGTTGTTTTTTTATGAAAAACAATGGTAGTAAGAGGATGAGCATAGATTACCTGCAGTTGAATATGGTCACCATTCTAAATAAGTATATGTTGCCTCAAATATTTTATCCTTTTGACCAGTTGAAAGATCCATCCATTTTCTCTATGATTGACTTAAGGTCTTGTTACCATCACTCAAAAATTAGTCTAGAGGATGTATCAAATATGACATTTAGACCCTTTATGGGTGCTATGACTTTCTAATGATGTCATTTGAATTGACAAATATGCCTGCAACTTTCATGAGTTTGATGAATGGTGTGTTAAAACCATTATGTATTCGCCTGCCAACCATCTTCATATTGTTTGGGGTGTTCTTGGGAGACAAAAGTTATATGCTAAATACTCTAAGTGTGAGTTCTAGATGACTTAAGTTATATTTTTGGGGCATGTAGTTTCCAGTGAAGAGGTAATGGTATATCCCCAAAAGATTAGAGAGGTTAAGAATTGGATTTGGCCCAAATCTATCAGTGAAGTTAGAAGTTTTTTAGGGCTCGCTACCTATTGTCATAGGTTTGTGAAAAATTTTTCTTCTATCGCCACACACTTGAAAAGATTAACAAAAAAGGAGGTACCTTTATAGTGTATTGAAAAATGTGAAGAGAGCTTTCAAAAACTCAAAATTCTCTAGATCACCACACCTATTTTGGCACTACCGGTTGAAGGTAAAGAATTTATTGTTTATTGTGATGGATTCTATTTGGGTGTGGGTGTTGTTTTGCTGTAGGATAATAATGACATAAATTAATCCTTGCTAAAGTTGAAGTACATCAGAGAATTACCTAATACATGATTAGTAGTTGGCGGCAGTAGTGTTTGCTCTTAAGATTTGGCAGCATTACCTATATAGTGTCAAATGTGAGTTATTCACTAATCATCGTAGACTGCAACACTTATTCAATCAAAAGGACCTAAATCTGTGACAACTAAGATAGATAGAGTTACTTAAAGATTATGATTTCACCATTTAATATTATTTAGGTAAGGCTAATGTGGCGGCAGACACTTTAAGCTAAAAGTCAATAAATATGGGTAGTCTATCTTGATTATGTTTATTCAAGAGACCTTTACCAAAAGAGATTCGAACATTGGAGGCTAAGTTTGTGCAGTTTAGATTCTCAGAGAAAGGTTCAGTGTTGGCTAGCATTAGAGTTAGACCACATTTATTAAGGAAATTAAGGCCAAACAGTTTGAGATGAGAATTGCAATGAGCTTTGAAAAAGATAGTGTATGGTAAGGCACAAAATATTGTTCTTGATTCATAAGATGTTCGCAAAATCTCATGGTTCGTGTTATTCCGTTCATCCGGGTGTGCCCAAGATGAACTAAGATTTAAAGTGACTTTATTTGTGGCCTGGCATGAAGAAATACATAGATGATTTTGTGGATAAGAGCCAAAACCTTCAGAAGGTAAAGTATGAGCATCAAAGACTTGTAAGTTTACTTTAGACAATGCTAATTCAGAATAAAAGTGGAAAGGGATAGTAATTGATTTTGTGGTTGGTCTCCCCAAGACTTTGGAGAAGTTTAATTATATTTGGGTAGTGGTCGATAGATTGACAAAGGCATCCTTTTTTTTTCAACAAGAACACACTATAATGCGCAAAATTTGGCTAAGCTATATATGAAGGAGATAGTGAGACTACATGGGGTGCCCGTTTTTGTCATCTCAGAATGTGGTATGCAATTCACATCCATGTTTTAGGGGAAATTGCATGATGAGTTCGGAAATCAACTCACTTTTAGTATAGTTTTCCATACATAGATGTATGGAAGGTCACAGAGAACAATTCAAGTGTTAGAGGACATGTTAAGAGCGTGTGTTATAGACTTTAGAGGGCATTGCGATAAGTTCCTACTGTTGTGTGAGTTCTCATATAATAACAATTTCCACTTCAGCATAGACATTGCACTATTTGATTCACTTTATGGGAGGGGTTTTAGATCACCCATAGAGTGGTTTGAGGCTTGATATGTGAAACCTTTGGGTGTTTACTTGGTGAAGGATGTTTAGGATACGGTAAAAAGCATACAATCTAAGCTTTTAGCAGCCAAATGTCGAAAAAAAATATTCAGAACATAGGGTAAGAGACATGGCATTTCAGACTGTTGACAAAGTTTTTCTTTCAGTGTCACCCATGAAATAGGTGATGAGATTCGACAAGAAAGGAAAGCTTACTCTTCTATACATTGTGCCTGTGTTAGGCCAATGGATTACAAGTTTGATTTTCAACTTAGCTTTTTGGAGCTCATCTAGTGTTTTATATGTCCCTGTTGAAAAAGTATCATGGGGATGAATGTTACATCATAAAGTGAAAGTCAATGTTATTAGACAAACACCTTAAGTATAAAGAGGAACCAATTGCAGTTTTAGATCGTAATGTCCGGGATTTGAGGAAAAAAGATAGTAAGTCCATGAATATTAAAAGGAAGCATAGTCCAATTCACGAAGATACTTTGGAAATCGAGAAAGACATGCGAGACAAGTATCCCCACTTGTTCGACGCTTCAGGTACTACTCTAATCTTACGTAAGCTGGTTTTCCTAGTTGATCACTCAAGGATGAGTGTTCGGTAAATTTTTATCTATTGTAATATAGAAAAAACAATTGGAGAAATAATTGGGGCCGCCAAACTTTTGAGTAGTGACTTGAAAAGCTGTAGCCTAGTCTAAATTTGGATGAAATCTTACTTAAGTGAGGTCTAGCGAAATATGGTAATTAATGGGGGATCTAACAATGGATTTTATCACATTAGTAGATATCTAAGTCGTTAAGTAACCCGTACGACTTTACGGAATAAAATTTAGGTGAGTAAAACTCTCGAAATTGATCTTAGCCTAAAATTGTAGTTTTTGAATATCATGGGTTGGAAGTGTGTTGTGAAATGGGGGTTGAAACTCTAATTCCGATTCTTTTTATGCTTTTAAGACACCTTAGCGGGGCCGCTGAGGCGGTATGGGGTCTACTATAGCGGCTCAGTCATGAATTAAATCAGGGAAAACCCCCAAAAACGTTATATCTTAGTAAACATTGTTCATAAGAGTTAGGAGATGACACGAGATGAGTTCTTGTAAGTTTTCCACGACTTTTTGTTCTAAAGGTAAGTATTTTACTTTTGTAAGTTGTTTTTTTTATCTGTTAAACTTAGATTCTTTGCAATTGTTATTGGTGGAGGGTTTTGGACTGAATTTGATGATGGGATAAAGTCCTATATGCACCGTAAGATCATGGGTTTCATATTACGATATTTGATTTGTTATAATCGGGGTAATTATAGCTTAATTTATTAACCCTTTAATAAAATTATTTTTTTAGACCGTGAAAAAGCGAAAAGAATCCAAAAAGAGAAGATATAACTGCCTTAGAGGGATTCAAGCTTTGTTTCGATGCATGTAATGGTTTAGTTTTATGTTTGTGTGATGTATGTTGGTAAGCTTCATTGTAATTCATGTGAGTATGTGAATAACATACTATTTATCAAAACTAATAAAATGATTATGAATGAACAAATGTACGCCATTATTCGACACTTGATTGTATGATTATGGGTATGTATATTATGAGTGTGATTGTGATTGTGGCTATGTTAAATTGATCGAGTGTCATGTTCTGAAACACTAACTGGGACTGGGTGTCATGTTTCGTATAACAGCCCCAAAATTTCTATGTTAATCCCAAACCATACTTAAATTTGTCTAAAGTCATACTGAGTGACTCGTATTTTTCTTATGTGTTAAGGTATATTAGTAAGTGTGCAAACGATTTTGAATATTAATTAAGGTCATTAGGAAACCCTTACACAAAGTAGAGTTGAAACTTTCCTTATCAATAATGTTTTGACATAAGATTTACTTGGGTAAACTTCAAATGACCATATCTCGTTAAATATAAAGACCCACGTGATCCATATCCTATGAAATTAGAGGTATTTAAATCTTCTATCAAACGCCACCAATTTCGTATCAATCCAATTTTTGAGTAAAAAGTTGTGACCATTTTAGTGACTTGTATAGTACAAGTCCGTTTTAACCACGGGAAAATTTTTTAAAAAGTTAATTTTCCTCTCCTTGTTACACTACGAAAACCTAAAAATGGATTTCACAAGTCCTATAAAGCCCTAAATAATTCTATTTCCATCTTTTAAGCCATCATTCTCTTCTCTCTCAAACCTTAGGGAAAAATGTTAAGAAAAAAAATCAATGTAGAAGACACCATTAATGAAAATTAGAGATTTGTCAAGATTTTCCTAATAAGGTATGGGAGTTCTTTATCTAAGGCTATCTATCACCTTAGAGACAATTTCAAAATGATTTCAATGTTCATGAAAAAGTCTAAATTTTACTCTAAGTAATGGGTTATTGCATGAAAAATTTTCAAACAATGAGATATGATGTTATTGATGTATAATTGATGTTTCCGAATAAAAATCTCCAGGAACCCTTGATCTTCACAAATCTCTAAATTTTGTTATAAAGTGGGTTAATTGCATATGATCTAATGATAATAAAATTGAGTTCAGATTAACTGATAATGTTGATTTCTATTATGAATTATTTTATTATATTATGAATTTTTTGAGATGTTAAAGAATGGTGATCTTGGCTATTGGAAAAAGGTAAGTTGACATAATTCGCTTAGTTAATGTAGAATTGATATAGAATTGTTCTTGATTGGCATGGTCCACTTATAGTGGTGGTGCTTATGTGTTAAATATGTGATTATCATGGTCTTGTCAGCATTATTATGTAAATTGTAATAGTATCATGTTAGGGAATATATTAAGGTATAATGTAAAAATGTTCATGTGAAGTAATGTGATATATGTAGAAGATGTTATGGCTTATTTGAATATGTAAAGTGAAGTTATGATGTGATACATGTGTGATCTTGTATAATGTAAAGTTATGATGGAAGTATTGTAACACTTCAAAAATCTAAGACGTGTTCTAGAGCCTAACATGAGATTCATAAGATTTACACACTGTTTTAAGGTCTATTTTAAGGAATATTAGTCATTTAATAAGTCTAGAAACCAAAACGTCCATGAACGTCTGACTTCCGAAAACTACTTCTAGGAGGTGCTAGAGTGCCTAAGCCTATTTGACTAGCTTTTAGGAGTCGGAAAATAATGAAAATTTGTGAAGGGTGTATAACCTGTATTAGAGGTAATTCATAGTCGAAACGTCTGGGAGAACTCCCAAAGGACAAACCAAGGTCCCTTTGAGGAGGACCCTTGCTTTTGGTGTAAAAGGACTGACCAAGGCACTGTAACCATAACTTGTAGTCGATGATCCATGTGTAAATCGATGGGGGCGTCAATTGCCTCGTAGATGAACACTTAGTAATTTTCATCAAGAATGGTTTTGGACTAGTCTCTAACAAAAATGACGCACCAACAGGACGGAGGGTCCTGTGGCCGTCCTCTCAAAGACGGGTCGTCGATCGGGGTCTCGTTTGTGAGGGACTCATTTGCTGCATGTTTTAAATTAATTCATTTAATTAGTTGGATTACTTAGGAGGTTAATTATGGGTTAGAGGAGGTCTAATTAAGTTATTTAACCACCTATATAAAGCCCTTAAGCTAATTAGACTAACCTAAGTTATCATAATTTCCCAAACCCAAAACTCTCTTCCTTCTCTCTTCTTTCACTCTCCCAAAGAAACCCCATTGAATACCAAGCTACAAGTGGGTTCAGGGGAAGCAAAGGGTAGAATTTCTCCATCAATTAGAAATGTATGGAATTCCTTTCACCTTTGAGACCTCTTTCCTCAAAGGGTTCCATCAAATTGATTTCGAAAGTTGGGTTTTCAAGTGGGTTTTCATACAATAAGAAATTGACATTGTGAATTGATTTGTTTATGATTTCTTTTGGATATTATGAATAGAATCGCACGTGTTGTAACTCAATTATGTTCTATCTTGATTAATTGGTCTAGTTTGTAGAAAATGACCTATTCCAGCTTAACCCTAGGTTGTGATATTTATATTAATTGGGTAATATTGGTTCAGTTGAATTTGTTATTGGTTGAATTGATACTAGATGATGTTATTGTATCAATAATGGATAAATTAAGATGAATTATGGTCCTATTATGATAGTTCTTGAGTAATTGATTAAGGGCATGAAGTATATTATGGAATTGACCTAGGTCTCTTATCTTAAGCTATGAACTAGTGATGAATTTTGATGTAGTGATTCGATTAGCCTTTTTAACATGTTGTTTATTTTTATGTGACGATATTACACCCCTGTTGAGTTGATATGAAGGTTTAGTCTAATACCGTGATTATGAATTATGAAGGAGACTTGGTAACTCTTGTAATCCTAACTCTTTACTTCTATTATGGTAACTTGTGGTTAAGTTATGATGTTATATTGAAGTATGCCTTGTATTAGGATTTATACGGTTGGTATGATGTTGAATTGAAATGTCTTGACTATGGTTTGTGAGGTGTTGGCTAAGATGTAAATGTTATAAGGATGATTATGATTTAACAATGTGCCTTATTATTATATGAAAATGTTAATGTGCTAGCCTCACCTATATAAATTGTAATGAAAGGAAAATATTCATACAATTCTTATTGAGCTATGATGATGATGTTCATACAAGGGTTAGACCCTATGACTTATATTAATTTATGATAATTAGTAAAGGTATTAAAGACATTTCAAAAGGGACTCTTGCTTAGAACAAAGTGAACTAGAGTGAGGAGTGTCCCTCCCCACATATGGAAGGTAGGATAACTATTGTACTCTTGATATTGGAAATCATCATTCATGTAGCATAAAAAGGATCTCAACTGTATCTTCTAGTTCTTGAACTATGTTGCCTCCATAGGAATACTTGCTAGTGGATCCACGTAGTTGCTATGTTCATGTTTTGGTACTACCTTGGCAAGTAGTCCGCCTTCTTTTGGTGTAGGGTTTCTTGACACCGGATTCCGCATTAGCTCATGTGGTATATGTAAGTTAAGGATATATGTTCCCACAAGGTAAAATGAACTAAAGAAATGAACTCTAACTAAGACGACCTAAGGGGTTTAGCTTAGTCTAGGTAGGGGTATGGGACCTTACCCATACATTACACTACTTATCCTTAAGGGAAGTCTTAGGAGGATGTTCTTATGTATGTATATTCTTATAAATGTAAATGACATGTATATGATGAACTTACATGTTAATGACATTATGTGATGTTAATTACTCTTATGAACATGTATTTAATCTATTTTTCTAAAGTATGTTATCATGTACTATTAGTGCTATGTTATGTGAAGTTGGACATTGGTTATGATTCTTGATAGGTTTACTTGATAAAGTAAGGTTATGGGGCTTTGCTTAGTTATTGCACAAGTGGATTTAAAGAGGGTCATGAGTAATGGTCTGGTTTTCG
The DNA here is from genome assembly GCF_001406875.1 of Solanum pennellii. NCBI lineage: Eukaryota > Viridiplantae > Streptophyta > Magnoliopsida > Solanales > Solanaceae > Solanum > Solanum pennellii. The sequence continues at coordinate 61,289,336 of NC_028641.1, forward strand.
TTATGTTGAAATGTACTCTTTTTCATTCATGTGATGTTAGTACTTGATGATAGAGTTACTTGGCTATGTGTTAAGTTATATGATATGCATGTTGACTTGACTAGAATTTGTATTGTTAGTCATGTGATGTACATGCCTATGAATTAAGTAATATATCTTATTGATTAATATGGTCTTGTTAAATGTGCAAAAAGGCTTTCAAAATAAATTGCATAGTTTAATGAAATGTCCCTTATAGGATGATTTTATATTTTATGTGCATATAGTCTCATACTTAGTACAAGTGGTGTACTAACCCCATTTCTTTCTTTTCCACAACATTTTAGGGTTGCGGTCGTTGAAGGGTATTTGGAGATGACCTTTGAATAAGACTTGGAAGTCTTAATCATCAAAGTTAGGTGGGTCCTCAGTTTCCGAATTCAATGCCACTAGCTTATGATGTTGTTCTAGTTTCAAGACTATTATGTTCTTTCCTTCTTATTTGGATACTAAACATTGTATGACCTATATGTGGAATTATTGTATTGATGTATGGGCTAGTCTCAAGGTTGTTATACCACTAGCTTATGATGTTGTTCTAGTTTCAAGACTATATATCTGTGTGTGTGTGTGTGTGTGTGCGATAGAAGTAGAATACTAAGTAATCTTCATATACGAAGGGTCTATGTATACTCGATATAACTATACTATGTGTATGTAGAGGTCTATGTAAACCTCCATATACAAGTATAAAAAATTTTATATTTCTGCTAATTTTGACCTGTGAATGTAATGATGTAAACTAAGAGGCTAGTCTTATACCTCAAAAAGGACGACAATGCCGGTTACGTCTAGGGGGTGCTCCTCGGATGTGACTAGTACTCCTGTATTGGATATATGATCTTGTATGAGTATTAATGTTATGATTCCTCTTTAATTGATGATATATGTAAAAACCCTAAAAATGGATATGCTAAGTAATGCTTAATGTGTCTACAATGCCTACTATTAGACCAGGTTCACACGGACAGATGCGAGTCGAACCAGACCTCTAAACCCTTTCGACATCTAAGACAACTAACTTGGGGAGTTAGTTGAGCTAGGAAAGGTTGGCTCCATCCATGTAGGGCTCCCGAATATGAAGATTTACCCGGATGAGTATTTACCAAACATAAAATGGGGAAATTTTAATTTTGGAGGATCTAGGGGTAAAATGGTCTTTTTCTAGGCGAAGGGTAGTATTGTAATTACCCTAAATATGTAATTAACTATTTAATTAATAAATTGGAGGGACATTTTGGGGAGATGGACGAAAATTGGACTTTGAGTGAAGTCTTGCTCCACCATGGTTCGAACCTAGGTGGAAGCAATGATTTAAATTATGTTCATTTAAATTGGTAAATTAACTTAATTAATTAATATTATTAGCTTATTTAAGAAAAATTAAAATCATATTTTTTAAAGGGTTGAAAGATTTCTAGTTTGACTAAGTCCTTACCCAAGCCTAAACTACCTTTCATGCTTCAATCTCTCGCATCAATATCTCACCTTCGCGATGATTCTTTTTTTTCACATTTCTCTACCAAGCAAAAGTACTAACTCAGAAAAATTACTAAATTTCTTCACACTTGAAGAACTTACACGAAAATATAGGAAAAACAAGCTAATAAAAAAGTTAGGCAAAAGGGAGGATTATTCCTTCGATTTGGTGTTGAAGTTAAGGGGACTTTGACGTGATTTTTGGACAACTGTTTGGGCACCAAGTCAAGGATTGAATTACATAAAAGGTATGGGTTTTCTTACTCTTGGTCTCTTTCCCAGAAGACCCCTAATATTCAGTCAATTCTAATCCGAAATCTAGGATTGTTTCCTCGTTGTATGTCCCTGTCACTAGCTACCATTGATTGGTAGGTTGGGTATGTTTGCTGGTAGATATTAGGCATGTAATGTTATTTTTTGATGAATATGCTCATGAATCTGTGTTTGGAATCTTATGAATGACAACCTATGTTTTCAAAAAATATGTGTATGTGTGTGCATAGTTAGACGTGACTATTACCTTCAGTTTGAGGTTCAAAAATGATATGTTATGATTGTACTTTTAGGTGCACAAACTTATGTAAATCGTGATGTTCACATGAAGTGTAATGTGGCTGATTTGAGTGAGAAACTCTTGGCTAAATGAATCAATGATAATGCACGTAAGACGTTCTAAATGAACCATGAATTACCCTAAGAACTAACGTGTAAAGTTGATGGAAAAGATGCTGAAAAACTACAAAATTTCCAGCTACATATTGATGAGTTTCGATCAAGTTAAAGTGGTTTAAAATGCTATGAATAAGTGAATTAAATAAGTGAGGTCACTGAGGATTGAACCTGTGACCTCACCTTGTTAAAAGTCATAGAATAATGTTAGTTAAAAAAAAAGTGGTAAGGGGGATTCGAACCGTGACCTTCACTTGAAAATGAAACTATGAATATAAAAAAATGAGAGGAGTGGTATTTGAACCCACAATCTCTCGGTCAGACATAAGGAATAAAAAGAACATAAAGGTTGTGGCGTGTGGGAATCGAACCCACGACCTCTAGGCTGATTAAAGGAATTAAAGTGAAGAATAAAGTGAGGTTGTGGGGATTTGATCTCATACCCTCAAGGTCAACTAGGAAAAGTCATGGAAAAACAAGATAAAAGAAGTGAGGTTGTGGGGAATCGATCCCACAATCTCTCGGTCCCTAATGAATGAAAAGGAAAATTAAAGAAAAAAATAAGGGAAAGTAAATGTTGGCATTGAGGCTCGATTTCGGGTCCCCAAGCCGAAGTGAGGTTAAGTAGAAAAACATTCAAAAGACAAGTGTTAACCAAGGGATTCGAAACCGGGTTCCCTTGCCCGAACTCTGTATTGATACAAAAGTCATACGTGAATAAGTGTTCAAAGTAATGCTGAAATCAAGATCATGGCATACATACAAGATGCGTAAGTCTTGTACCATATAATCGTAGGAAGATATGAATCACTTAAACGAACTACGAATGAAGCCTCATCGCTTGTATGTATAGACCCATAAATCTAGCATACGTTTAAAAGTAAGTGAATCTAAGATGTATGCAATTAAATGATAAAACCCTAGAAGGGTTAAGTAAGAGTGTGAAACACATTAAATGGACAAGTGCATTGGGAAATCATGAAATGAACATTCACTTAATAAGGGGTGGGTAACTATGAAGAGCAAAGGTGCTAAAGTTAATGAATGTGGTGATAATATGATAAGAGGCTAATGTAAAATATGAGAGCAATCTCAAATTAGCCTAAGTGAATGGTACCAAAACGTACTCACCTATAAGAGTGTAAAGGTAATGAAGAGACCAGTCACTATGAACACTCTGATGAAAGTTTTGAGAATAATACACCTAATACTAATGATGAGCTGAGAAATCATCTATTGAGTTATGATGTCCTCATACTAGATGACAGCTCCTGTAACGTATAAGTTGAATGTAACAGAACTTTATATTGAGCAGCGATAGACTAGCTATTAGCGTTGATGCCTTCTTTTGGGAAGGGCGGAGGTTCATGTAACTCTCATGAGATGAGTCTGTCCAGCATGCCGGGTATAGGTCTCCTTAATCTCCTAGTCTTCGAGCCTATATAGCCAATATAGGTATTTGGCGGGGTTCAATTCCCATGTACGCTTGCATGTTTTGGGTCACATTTGCCTGTGATTCCACTTTTTTCGGTGTGAGGGAGATACTGGATTTCATGATGCTCACATGATCTATATCGGTTAAAGTTAATGTTCCCCTTGAATGAATGAGGCCATCCTCAAATGATGCACATAATGAAATGAATGATACCAAAGGTGTTAGGATAGAATAATCAAGCGTTGAGCTAGACAATGTAATGACACTAGGTCATTCTTTATTATTGCACAGCAAACCTGATGAAAGTCTTAAACTACATCCTAGGTATAGATGGTGTTTACACTAGCTTATGAATGTGAAGTGAAGTACGTATGAATGAATAAAGCAGACTCTGTGTTTGCTAAATAAGTCTTCGTAGTTGAGGTCCTATATGTTGAACCCTCATTTTTGGAAAGTCTTGATGTCAAGTCCATGATTCAAAAGTTTCATGGCATATGAATGAATGATATGAAAGATGTTATGTGCTTTATGCAATATGATATGCGCTATGTGTAAGATGTTATGTGTTGTGTGCAATATGATACGTATGATGATGCATGTTACTCTCATGGCAAGACTTTCCTAATCAAATTTGGCAAGTTCACTTACTTGACCTTCCATAAATCATGTTGTTAGGAAAGAGCTGTTCTTACTCATGCATGTCCATGGTGTGTGCTTGCATATAGCCATACTTAGTACAAGTGTGTACTATCTACTTTTAGGTGCAAGCATAAGTGGACGTTAGAGCTTACGGTATGATGTTGCTGCTATTCGGACGTGGAGATTACATCTGAACTAGGTAGGCGCTCATGCTTTCGAGGATTTCTACCGTTATTATCTAGCTTTGACGTAGGCTTTAGCTAGGGGAGAATGTTCCACTAGTCATTCATTTCCCATTTCATTAAAGACTTTGAATTGGTGTCGTTTTATCAAGAATACGTTTAATGCAATTATGAACTGCTTCTTTCATTTGATTATATCTATATAAGATTGTTGATTTGTGAACGCCTATGATGTTAAGTATAATATGTTTCGCATCAAATAAGAAAACAAAAAGTTCAAATTTTCCGCTAAAATTAACCTAGATGAAGTAAGTATGAATTATGTAGGCTTATCTGTGACCTCTGAGAGGTCAACACGCTGGTCTGGTCGGGGGTCTAGATTCCAGTCGTGACAATATATGATGATGGAGGACTAAGAAGAGTGTTATGCGATAAAGTTGTACCTTTTGTGGTAGACATAGTGTCTCTACTTGGTACTTGAATGATGTTGTATACACAATATGATGAATGTTGTTTCTTGATTTGGTAGACATAAGTCCCTATTGTTCATACATGAAAGTTATGTGAATATGTGATCTCTTGACTTGGTAAGCTTAGGAACCTTTGTCATGAATGTGAATGATGATAAATAAAAGTCTAGGATCGGTACCCCTAAGATGGTGCCCTTGTAAACATGACTAATATGGGATCTTGAATAAGAAAAGAAGGTCAAGTATGAGTAATCTTGAATACGAAATGAAGGTTACTACTGAAGCCTTGAAGTGCAAGACCGTAATGGTTCCTTCTTATGCAAAATGATGGACTTAGGGATAGGTTCGCTGGAAAGACATTAAACCATATCTAAGAAATTCATAAGATCTATCCATGAAAAAGTGTTATGATTTTGTAGGACTTAGAAATTGTACCTTCTCTAATACACATAGGGAGTGATTAATCTATAAGAAAAAAAGCAAAGAACCAAGTGGATATGCTTGTCGTAGTAGCTCTATTTGAGTATGAGACTAGAGTACAAAAATCCCTTGATACCCTAGAACCGTGTCCTACATAGGATGAGTCCTCGTTCTACCTTTGGAAAGTAAAACACCTTCCATAGCGTGGGTCATTATGACACCGAATTCCATACCTTGATAGTACGATGTAGGTCGGTTAATTCCTATTCTCATCATATAGGATGTGCAGTCTAGCTATTGGATAAGTTCTAAAACGTGTGGATAGTGGAACGGGACGTTGTCTATACATTGCACGAGTAGGCTTTGAAGATGCAAGGTGAATTCCCTAGGTCTTCTCCAAGACCATTATGTGAAGTCCTCTAATTGTTTAGTTGTCTATCAACTGGTTTTAATGAATGAGGTTCTCTTAAATGAAAATATGTTCTCTTAATCAAGTATGTTGTATAGAGAGGTTCTTATCTAGGGTATCTTTGAAGATTACTTAGGTAGGCTTGAAGAGGGTGTATGAGCAGTTTTCTCATTTCTTACTTAGGTGAGTCTTAAAGTAAACATAGGTTGAGATTCTAAATTATATAAAGTCTTATCTTATTGAATATGGAACTATGTGATATGTGACGAAAAGGAATATCCTTACTTAGGGTAATTTTAAGGATTACTTAGGTGTGCTTGAAGAGGGTGTATGGGCGGTCTCTTCTTGTCTTACTTAAGTGGGTTCAAGGCCTTCAAAAGCTCAAGTTACTCCATAAATATTCATCAATTATTAAGTTATGGGATTTCTTTAACTTTTTATACCTTTTTCCTAAATGAGATCCATCAAGTTGATTTCAAAAGTTGGATTTTCAAGTGGGATTCATCCAATACGAATTTGATGTTGTGAATTGATTTTTTTATGATTTATTTTTGGATATTATGAATATATTAACATGTATTTTAACTAAATTATTTTATATCTTTATGGATTGGTTTAGTTTGTAAAACATAACCTATTTCCCTTGACCCTAGGTTATGATCTTGATATGCATTGAGTAATGTTGGTTCAAATGAATTGGTTATTGGTTGAATTATTACTAAATGATGTTATTGTGTCAATTATGAATAGATTAATATGAATACGAGTCCTATCACGATAACCCTTGAGTAATTGATATAGGTTATGAAGTATATTATGGATTTGACCTAAGTCTATTGTCTTAAGCTATGAACTAGTAATGAATTGTGATGTAGTGATTGATGTATCGTGGTTTCACGGTACTTCCAATGTTTTCTCCTTAAGTTTAGAGTGTATATAGGGCATTTTCATAGTAATTTTGATGGTTGTATCTGTGGTTTGCAGGAAAGACTCCCAAAACAGTAATGTCGAAGATTGTGAAGAAGAAGTAACCTTCGAGGCCATCGATGGCCCATTTTTCCATCGACGGTCCGTAGGTGGTGGTCGTCGACTGGAGGTCTACGTATCTGGAAGCAACTCAGGGAATTTTGACCAAGTGTGGGGCTGCGGAAGGATCAATGGTCCATCGACTGACTGAAGGACCATCCATGCAAACCGTCGATCAGATAAGAGATTAGTCTAGTACCCAAAGTGGAAGAAAAACTAGGTGTGGAACGGTGGAGGCATCGACAAACCGTAATTGTTTCGACGGACCGTGTTGCATGTTCGTAGATTGGATCAGACAAGATGCAAGGATGAATTCTGAAGAAGATGAAAAGTATGGACCGACGGAGGCCGTCAATGGTACGTCGTTCCATCGACGAACAGTTGGTGGTGTCATCAATTGAAGACGCATTTCGGGACAGACTTTGCTTCTTTAGAAATCCTTTTAATTTAGGACTTTATTATTATAAATTGGGTTAAAAACCTAGTTTTTGGCTGTTAGACTCTTTGTTATTTTTCATACTCTTGTTATTGGAACTTGAACTTTTGATTTTGGGAATAACTTCAAGTTTCCGGAATCAATTCTCAAGATATTTTCGTTAATTCAAGTGTTCTTTCTGGATTTTCTTCAAACTTGTCAAAGTAAGTACAAGAAATCTTATTTAAAAACTATGAATTGTATATTTCTAGGAATGGGTAACTAAATCCACAACTAGTGTTGTGGGAACCATGGATGACTAACAAGGTAAAACTATCTAGATAACAATTCTAGAATAGGTTCTTGTATGCATTGATATTTCTTTCATTTAGAAGCCTTTTTAACAAGTGCACGCATTAGAACTTGCCCTATTTCTAATTGCCAGACCAAGGAGGTATTCTATAGGAAAAGAATTATCAACATAGATTTAGTATACACTATCTAATAGGCTAGTTTCGATTGGTGCGAAGTATAACTAATTCATACATTGAATATGATGCTTAATATGAGGTAAAAAGTAAGGGTTAATAATTTAAACACACGTAGCCGGACCAAGGTATGGAGTGAAATTATGTAGTTCTAGGATCAAGGAATTAGAGATACATAACTTATTACTTTACATACAAGACACTAGGAAAGAATTATTATACTAAGGATTACCGCCCTATGAACCTATGTGGAACACTTACACCCTAGTTACTCTCATCACTTGATAAACACCAAAAATTTAATCTTGCAACTTGTTTTACTTAGAAATAATTGAACATTTTTGTTTCACAAAACCCTCCCCCCCCCTTTAATTAACTTTTTTTTTGAAAAAATTTGACTAAGTAGACGTAATCGTAGACTAAAGTTAAGTGTAAACCATTTTCTTCGTGGGTACGACCCCAACCTAACAATTGGGTTGTTTACTTGATACGACGTCTTTAGGAAAGTATAATTTGAGTGTATCAAAATTTGGTGCCGCTGCCGGGGATAGTGACTTTTAGATTAACTTTAAGATCAATTACTACAATTTTGTCAACTATTTCCTGATTTTACTTTTTCTCTTTGATATAGTCTCTTTTTGGTCTAGCTCTAGTTTATGCCAAGTACACGGAGTCGAGGAGAACCAATACTTCTATTTGACCCAGAACTGAATCGCATACTTCGTAGAATGAATGAGCCACACAATCTTGATAATATTGTGATGGGCTCGACCGTCAACTTCCTCTGCCGGTTGATGCTCACAACCAAGTGGTTGTGGATAACCCTGGTGATGATGCTTTGAGGAGACAACCTCCCGCCCCACGTCCTCAAGAATATTAGGGCCAATGTTAACATCACAGATTATCATGGACCTCTAGTCCTACCTCCTCTACCACAGGGTCATACATTTATGGTAACTAGTAGCTTGATGCAAATGCTCACCGCTAGAGGTTTGTTTTTGGGGCTACCATCTGAATATCGACATGCTCACATTCAAAAACATAGGTCGGTGTGTAAGAGTTTTGTATGGAGGCCAGACTTAGACATGGATGTCATTGGATTAAGGGTGTTTCCTCTCTCACTTATAAGAGAGACCGCAAGGTATTACCCGGTTTCTATAAAGCATTACCACAAAGATAGGGTTAAAAACTTTGTTGCATTGCCTAGGGAGTCAGTAAGAAGTTCTTGGGATAGGTTCACCTCATTTGTAAGAAGTGTCCCAAACCACCGCATTAATGATGAACCGTTGAAAAAGTACTTCTGTAGATGGAAAGATAATAACAATAAGGCGATACTTCATACTATTGCGGGTGGTTATTATGGTGAGTGTACTTATGCAGAGATTGCGGAGTAGTTAGATAAAATCACCCAAAACAACAAAGCTTTGAGCACTAGGAGGTCGGACACTAGGAGAAAAACCTTTGCAATCAAGCTACACACAACCCGGCCGCATATGAGATTCGTGAAGAGATGGCTCAAACGAGAACTGAGCTACGGTTGGCATTGAAACATGTCACTGGGGGTGCATATAAAGTGAATGCAGTGAATTATTTGACTAAGCCACCACCACAGGTAGATGAATTTTACTGTACGGAAGACTTTTATGCAGTGAATAAGCAGACGGTGGGTTTCCGATCGAACACCTAAGGCTCCAATCAGGAGAATAGGCACTAAGGTCAAGGAAATAAGGTCAGAACTATGGGAATTACAACCGAGAGGATCACTATGTTCCAGATGGAAACTACTAACGCGACAATCACTTCAACAGGGGTAACTATGGTAATAGAAATGATCAGAGTGGGCCCTATGTTCCACCTCAAAATAGGGAAGTTTCTCCTAGGGATGGTGGAGGTAGTATGGAATGAGTTTAGGATATGTTGCAAAAGATGCTGAGGAGGTTTGATGCTAGTGATGAGCACGCCAAATAGTTGAGAGGTGATTTAGCTAATATTGGGCAAAAGGTGGATGCACATGCAATCGAAATCAAGTATCTTGAGTTGCAAATGGCCCAATTGTCTTCTATTGTGAGCCCACGCCAACCGGGTACTTTTCCAAGAAATACCGTTCAAAATCCCAAAAATGATGGACAGTGCATGACAGTCACTACTCGAGAAGGTAAGCAAACCATTGATCCACCTATGCCATCTGGCATAGAAGATGAGATAAGATGAGATGATGAAGTAGTGGAATTGTAGACAAATCGGGGAAAGAAGCAGAGGTACCCAAAAAGGTGACTCCCATTCCTAGAACACCACCACCATTCCCGCAAAGGTTGGTGAAAAAGATCGAGGATGGTAAATACCAGCATTTTATTACTATGTTGAAATAGCTTCCACCAATGTCTCTTTGATAGAAGCTCTTCAACAAATGTCCGCTTACGCCAAGTTCATGAAAGATGTGGTCACTAAGAAGAGATCGCTTAGTTTTGTGGATGATGATCAGTCTACAAGGTCTCTTGTGCAAAAGAAAGAATATCTGAGTGCTTTCACTGTTCCGTGTAAAATCGGGTTGTTACACTTTGCTAAAGCATTATGTGATCTTGGGGAAAACATAAATCTCAAGCCTCTCTCTATTTACAAGAAGTTGGGTTCGGGTGACCCAAAGCCCACTGTGATATGGTTACTGATGGCCAATCGAACAGTGAAGAGGCCAATTGGGATACTCCACAATGTGTTAGTAAAGGTGGAGTCATTCATATTTCGGACGATTTTGTGATTCTTGATTGTAAGGTAGATTTTGAGGTGCCTATTATTCTTGGGAGGCCGTTCCTTTCTTCCGGTTTCCCCTTGGTTTGCATGGAGAAAGGGCAGATGAATTTTTGTTTATACAATGAAGAAGCGACTTTTAACATTTGTAGATCCATGAGGCAAAGTGGTGAGCTCCAAAAAAAATCTGCGATATACTACAGAGTTGAGTGTTTGTCTGAGGTACAAATAGAAAACTTCCTTGGTTTTGCGGCACTAGCGGGCATTGATCATGAATTTTGAGAGTGATTGTATCGAAGAGTATAGGTCATTAGTTGTGGAACTTGATCGAGGTGATGTTCGGTTAGAACCAAAGAACTTGGAGTTAGATATGAATCATCGCGAGTCTGCACCCGCAAAGCCATATATTGAGAAGGCCCCAAAATTGTAGCTTAAGGATCTATCATGTCATCTGAAGTATGTTTTCTTGGGAAAAGGTGACACTTTTTCGGTAATCATTGCATCGGATTTCCATGTGGAAGAAGTAGAGTGTCTTGAAGAGGTGTAGAAGAGGTTAAAAAGAGCCATTGGTTGGATTATTGCGGACATTATTGGGATTCCACCCAGTATTTTTTCACACAAAATCAAACTCATTCCCTATCATAAGCTAAGTATAGAGCATCAAAGATGCTTAAATCCACCTATACAAGACGTAGTGAAGAAGGAGATTATTAATTGGCTAAATGCCGGGGTCATATATCCGATTGCCGATAGTTGTTGGGGTTGTCCTGTTCAGTATGTGCCCAAAAAGTGGGGAATGACTGTGGTCCCTAATGAGAAGAATGATCTTGTTCCAATGAGGCAGGTGACGGGATGGAGAGTTTGTATGGATTATCGTAAGTTGAATGCATGGACTGAGAAAGACCATTTTTCGATGCCCTTCGTGGATCAGATGTTGGATAGGCTTGCAGGAAAGGGGTGGTATTGTTTTCTTTATTAGTATTCGGGTTACAACAAAATCACTATTGCACCAGAGGATCAATAGAAAACCACCTTTATTTGTCCTTATTGAACTTTCACGTTTAAGAGGATGCCTTCTGGGTTGTGTAATGATCTAACTACTTTTCTATGTCTGATGTCAATATTCTCCGATATTGTGGAAGACACTACTGAGGTGTTTATGGATGATTTTTCAGTGGTTGGCGACTCATTTTAGCAATGTTTTAGTCACATGGCCGAGGTTCTCAAGAGGTGTGAAGATTGCAACCTTGTGCTTAATTGGGGGAAATGTCACTTCATGGTGAAAGAGGGTATTGTATTGGGTCATCACATCTCAGAGAAGGGTATATAGGTTGATCGAGCCAAAGTTGATGTGATAGAGAGACTTCCTCCACCCATCTCTATAAAAGGTGTGAGGATTTTCTTAGGAATGTGTGCTTCTACCGGAAATTTATCAAGGTTTTTTAAAAAATTGCTCATCCTCTGTGCAAATTACTTGATAAAGAGTGTAAATATTATTTTGATGAATCTTGTCTGAAAGCGTTTGGAGAGTTGAAGGAGAAGTTGGTGTCTGCACCCATTGTTATTTCCCCTATTGGAGTAAGTCATTTGAGGTGATGTGTGATGCTAGTGGGGTTTCTCTTTTCGGTGGTATTTTCTTTCGAAAAATTTCGCTCCTAATTTCTTACCACTAGAGTCATAGTGCATATTGATCATTATGCTTTGAGATATTTTATGGCAATGAAGGATGCAAAACCAACGTTTATAAGATGGGTATTACTCTTGCAAGAGTTCAATTTTGAAGTTAAAGATAGAAAAAGGACCGAAAATCAAGTCACCGATCACTTGTCCAGATTAGAGGATGAAGTTATGCGAGAGTTGGGTTAAAAGGCCGAAATTGATGATGTTATCCCTTATGAGCATATTTTAGCCGCTTCTCATGACTGGATTCCATGGTTCGCCTATTTTGCGAATTATTTGTCTAGTCATATAGTTCCATCGGACTTCTCCTTTCATCAAATCAAAAAAATTATGCATGATGTAAAAAAGTTCTTTTGGGATGAGCCATATGCATATAGGAGATGTGATGATGGTCTTATTCGTCGTTGTGTCCCGGAAGTTGAGATGCTGAGTGTTTTGGAGGCATGCCACTCCTTACCTATGGGTGGGCATCATAGTGGTATCCGGACTGCCCATAAAATCTTTCAATGTGGCTATTATTGTCATAGAATCCACCAAGATGCTCATGAGTTTGCCAAGGCATGTGATAGGTGCCAAAGAGATGGAGGTATTTCTAGAAGGAAAGAGCTCCCTTTAAATCCCATTCTCTTAATTGAGTTGTTTGATGTGTGGGGCAATAACTTTATGGGCCGTTTTGTTAGTTCTCATGGGATTAAGTACATTCTTGCGGCGGGTGATTATGTCTTAATATTGGTGGAAGCCATAGCACTTGCAAACAATGAAGGGAAGAGTGTCACTGTGTTCTTGAAAAAGAACATATTTTCCCGATTTGGCACCCCTAGAGCCATTATTAGTGATGGGGGATCCCACTTTTGCAACAAGTTGTTCAAAGGGTTGTTTGAGAAATATGGAGTTCGCCACAATGTAGCCACTCTTTACTATCCTCAGACTAGTTGGCAAGTTGAGGTGTCAAATAGAGAAATCAAGCAAGTACTGGTGAAAACGTTGAATGGTAGAACGGATTGGTCAGGGAGGCTTAATGATGCTCTTTCGGCCTACTGGACATCATACGAAACTCCCATAGGTATATATCCATACAAACTTTTATATAGGAAGGCTTGTCACTTGCCGGTTGAGTTAGAGCATAAGGCCATGTGGGCAATGAAGAAACTAAAGATTGATTGGATTGAAGCAGCAGAACAGAGATTAAATAGGTTAGATGAGCTTGATGAATTTCACTTGAAGGCATATAAAAGTTCATCCCTCTACAAAGAAAAAACGAAAACATACCATGACCAAAAGATTTAAAGGCACAAATTTGCGGTTGGGGATTTGGTGCTTTTGTTTAACTCTAGGTTGCGCTTGTCTCCGGGCAAACTCAAGTCCAAATGGACTGGACCATTCAAGTGTTCCCTCATGGTGCGGTTGATTTGGAGAACAAGGAGGGTGCAAGATTCAAGGTAAATGAGAAAAGAATCAAAATCTACCTTGGGCATACGGATAATGCGAATAAAGTAGTTGAGGCATACCATCTGGAAGAAGTCTAAGAAATCAAGATTCTTGAGTCGTTCAATGACGTTAAATAAAGAGCTGATTGGGGGGACACCCAATATGTATCCTCTAGCCAACATTAGTAATTTTTCTTGTCTTTAAAGGAGTAGTACCATTATTTCGGTTTCCACCTTATGTCATGTGTGGATTTTCTTTTATTTCTTTTATAGTGTTGGCTTGAGAGTAGTCTGTGTCCGTGTCTAAAAAGTGTTTACAAAATAAAAAAAGAATTGCTTATTGGGTGCTCAATGTTCAAGCACCAAACCTAAGGAAATCTGGAGAAATTGGTCTGGTGCAATTATATATGGACTAATCGACGAGTCGTCGTCCCATCGACCGACCGCCGAAGGCGTCCATGGATCCCAACTATGATTTTTAATTTTTTCTTAGTTAGGCCATAGTCGACGAAGCACTTGAAGGACTGTCGATTGACTTACGATCCGTCGATGGGAAATCGTTAGTTCCAAAGAATCTATGACCCGACCGGACCCGATCGGCTATATATTAAAATAACACTCTTTCAATTACCCCCACCTTTTCAAATTCTTCCCAACCATTTCCCTCCCCTTATTCTCTTACTCCCTCACTCACTCCCACATCAAATCCACCATACTTCCCTTCTGATTTCCCATCTTCTTAAAATAATTCTGGAGTTTCCCAAACACTTTCCTAAATCACATCCTTTTCTTTCATTTTTCCGGTCGGTGTTTGAAGGCAGGCTCGGTGTTGTTATTGCAAATTTCATCCTCACATTCACTCCACTACAATGTACAGGTATGCCATTCTCATCCGCTCAATAATTCTCGTTCATTTGCATGCAAAAATGATGAAAATGTATGTGGGTCTAAAATTCTGGACAGAATTGCATGATTAACTGGTTAAACATTGTGTCCCTTGTCCCTTATAATGATGGAAAGTGAATGGGTTGGGGTTGCTACTGTCTAAATAAACTATGTTATGTGTTTTGTGGTTTTCCGACATAGGGCTTGATGGTCTCTTAGAATCTAGGATTGAAATTCAAAAAATTGAAGCCCTAGGAATATAGAAATTGTGTATTGATTGCTATATGAACATGATGTTTCTTGATATGCTTCAAATTGTCCTTTGAGGGGTGCCAAAAATGGCTTGACAAAATCTTTCTCCGACCGACAGTATGAGTATACCACATTAAAAATCCAAGACTCATTGTAAAGCCGAACATAAGTGTCATAAGGTCTAAACACTTTTTCTAAGTCTATTTTTAATGAATATATGTTATTTAGGAAGTTTAAGAACCAAAATGTCCAAAAACGTCCAAGAAGTTAGTTCAAAGGGATGTTAGTGTGCCTTAGCCTTTTTGACTAACTTTTAGGAGAAGGAAATGTACGAAAATGGGTGGAAAGTATATAATGGGTGTTTAAGTTATTTCATGATTGAACCGTCTGGGTACGACTCCATAAGGACCAACTAAGAGACCGTGAGAAGGACCCTTGCAGTTTGATGCAGCACTGCAAGGCAGTGTGCATCGACGAGACAGAGGACGGTTCGTGTGTGGCTCAACGGGTCGTCGAGTCCACCAATATTGCACACTTAGCAAGATTCGTGAAGGCTCTTGCTTACTAAGCTACTAGTACACGCGACCGAAGGGGGTTGACGGGGCGTCAGTAGCTTGACGGGGCATCGACGCCACCGTTATCACACACTTAGAGAAATTGGTGGAAGCCCTCGCCTACAAAGTCTCTGATTGAGAAGACGGAGTGAAGGAAGGAGAGGAAGTTGTCCGTCGACTCACAGACGGACCATCACTAGGATCGCGTGGGTGAGGATCGAGTTTCACTGTTAAATTTTAAACAATTTCATTTAATTAATTAAGTGGTTTAGGGGTTAGTTAGGGATTAAAGGGATACTGATATATGTTGATTAAGATCAACTATAAATACCCTTAACCCTCATTAACCTAAAGACAAATCTCAAAATAAACTCTCTTCCTTCTCTCTTATTTCTCTCTCTCTCTACATGAACTCACCATTGAAGGCTAGCATGAACTAGGGTCTGGGGGAAGGAAGAAGGGTAGAATATTTATCAAATTGTTGAGAAACATTAAGGTATGGTTTATATTCACCTTTGAGATTCTTTCCTCAAAGGGTTCCTTCAAAATAGATTTCAATAAGTTGAGTTTTCTTATGGGTTTCATTCAATTACGAAGTTTAAGTTATGGATTAAATTGTCAATGAATACTTAAGGTTATATTGAGTAGATTAACATGTAGTTCAACTTGTTTATGGATATTGTTTATGGTTTGGTCTAAATTGAAGAATATGATCCTCTATCCCTAACCCTAGATAGTGATCTTGACCTATATTGTATTGTGATCATTCAATAGGGTTGATTGTTGATTTGATTACCATCATATGGTGCTATTGTGATTAAACTAAGATGAATTATAAGCCTATCAGACTATTTCTTGAGATGTTATTTTGGTAATGAATTATAAAGTGAAATTAGCCTACTTAACTTGCGTCAAGTAGTAATCTAAAGATGAGTTGTGTTATAGAGATGCATTTAGACTTGTTATTCTATTGGTTATCATTGTGCGATGATGTTACTCCCCAAATTGGGTTGAGTTATGGGTTGATGGTAAGACCTTGATGATACACTACGAGAAGACTTGGTAAGTCTTAGAATCTCTACCTTTACTTCTAATTGTGATTAATTGTTGTTAATTCATGATATTACATTGGAGTATGCCTTATATGATTATAGGGTGGTATGATGTTTGATTGAAATTTCTTGACTATGTTGTGAGGTTGATTAAGGTTTATGTGATATAAGGATGGTGAAAACTATCAATGTTCCTTAATATGTTATGAAACGCTAATGTGTTAACCTCACTTATATGAATTGTGATGAAAGGACTTATATATGTACAATTCTTATTAAGCTATTGATATGATGATTATACAAGGGGTAGACCATATGTCCTAAATTAAGCTATGAATGGTAATTAAAGGCTTAAAGACATTTAAAAAAGGAACTCTATCTTAGCACCGAGTGAACTAGATAGAGGAGTGTCCCTTCACACATAGGGAAGGTAGGAACACTACATACTTTAGAGATTGGAGACTATAATGCATGGTGCATAAAGAGCGTCCCAACTAAATCTCCTCGTTCTTGAACTATGTTGCCCCCGTAGGAATACTAGCTAGTAGATCCACGTAGTTGCTATGTTTTATGTTTTGGTACTACCTTGGCAAGTAGTCTGTCTTTTTTTCGGTGTAGGGCTTTTAGACACAGGATTCCACACAAGCTCATGTGGTCTATGTCAGTTAGGTCAAGATGTTCCCAAAAAGTAAAACGAATTAAAGGACAAGACTTATATATGTACAATTCTTATTAACCTATTGATATGATGATTATACAAGGGGTAGAACCTATGGCCTAAATTAAGTTATGAATGGTAATTAAAGGCTTAAAGACATTTCAAAAAGGAACTCTATCTTAGCACCGAGTGAACTAGATAGAGGAGTGTCCCTTCACACATTGGGAAGGTTGGAACACTACATACTTTCGATATTGGAGACTATAATGCATGGTGCATAAAGAGCGTCCCAACTAAATATCCTCGTTCTTGAACTATGTTGCCCCCGTAGGAATACTAGCTAGTAGATCCACGTAGTTGCTATGTTTTTTGTTTTGGTACTACCTTGGCAAGTAGTCTGTCTTTTTTCGGTGTAGGGCTTTTATACATAGGATTCCACACAAGCTCATGTGGTCTATGTCGGTTAGGTCAAGATGTTCCCAAAAGGTAAAACGAATTAAAGGACTTGAACTCTAACTTGGATAACCTAAGGGGTCTAGCTTTTTCTAGGTAGGGGAATGGGACTCTACTTAGACATTGCACTATTTATCCTTGACGGAAGTCTTAGGAGGAGGTACTTATGTATGATTATGTTATGACAATACATGATGTATATATTATGACCATGGCACACTATTGATACTATATGTTGATTAGTTCATTTATCAATATGCCTTGGGTTATAATGATGATACATATTTAAATGCAAGCCTAAAAGCTATGATATGTAAAGTTGGACATTGATCATGTTTTCTTGTTGCGTATACTTGATTAATAAGGTTATGGGGCTTTGCTTGGTCATTGCACTTGTTGACTTGATAAGGATTTGTGAGTAGTTATCTTGCTTATTATGATATGTTTAACTCTTATTCATTCTTGTGATATTATTCCTTGATGTTAGGATTGTAGTAAATCATGTTTTCAAGTGTGTTGGGATAAGCATTACTTGTTGAGATAGTAAGCATGTTTGGTTGATTAATATGACTCACTTGACTTTGCATTAAGCCCCTAAAAGGGGTAGCAAGGCATGCTTTCATAAAAAGTATCTTTTAGCATGTTTTGCTTGTGTATGTGCATAAGATCTCACACTTAGTATATGTGGAGTACTAACCCTATTTTCTTTCCTTGTCCCAAACATTTTAGGTTCAGTTCATTGAATAGTTTTGAAGGCGATATTGTTGAAGGCTTGAATTCTTTCTTTCATCAATGTGGGGTAGGTCCTCAACTTTTGAGGGCAATGCTATCTTCTAGCTTTGGATTTTGTTGTGAGATTATTGACTCTATCATTTCTTTCCTTGTTATTTGAATATTGAACTTTCGTATGACCTATACATGGTTTTGTTGAATTGATGTAAGGGTAATGCCCTTATTGTGTATCCGTTTAGATGGTATGCGACGAGACAATCTTTGAGACTATTTCTATATTTATATATATATGTGCAATAAAAGTAGAAGCTATGTAACCTTCCTATATAAAGGGTCTATGTATACTTGATATGAATATGTATTATGTGTATGTAGAGGTCTATGTAAACCTCCTAGAAGAGATAATAAAAGTTTTAAATTTTTCCGCATTTTTAAACCTATGAATGTAATGATATGAAACTAAGAGTCTAGTTTTAATCCTTCAAAAGGAAATCGACACCGGTTACGTCTGGGGGTAAACCCGGATGTGAAAACTTGATATCAGAGCATGAGGTTGAATATTGTTAAGTTATGTCTGTCTCTCTCTATCACATCTATGTAGGTTTGTATTCAAAATTGTGAAGCGCGCCACAATTATGAATAATAAACTACATGATGCTTATGAATCGCTCTCGTTATTGGAAATCTTATATCGTGCCAATAGAGTATACTTAGGGTGTGCCTTGCATCTAATTCTATTGTTGTGGTCATAGGAAGTATGAACACTTGAAGGAATGCGGCTCGAAGACTTGAGGAGGAAGTTGCTAATGCGGGAGCTCCTCCCTATGATGAGCAAGTTCCTCCACTCGAGGAAAATGCTAATGTTGGTCAAGTCCCGACTAAACCTCCACTTATGACGGAGGCGTAGATGAGGGTTATTCTTTCTCAAATGGACCAAGCCATGACTACTGAAGCACAAGCCTCAATGGTTCAAGCCCAAGATTTGACGGCTCAAGCCAATAGGGATGTTGCTTCCGTCCTCATCAACAAGTCACTACTATGGCTTCCCGTCTAAGGGAATTCACTCGGATGAACCCTTTTACTTTCTATGGGTCTAAGGTTGATGAAGAGCCCAAAGAATTCCTTGATGAGGTCTACAAGGTGCTATATGCTATAGGGGTAACTTCAAATGAGAAGGCCGAGTTGGCCTTCTATTAACTCAAGGATGTGGCTCAAACTTGGTATGTTCAATGGAGGGATAATAGGACATTGAGGGGTGGTCCGGTGTCTTGGGATATCTTTAAGTTGTATTTTCTAGATCGATTCTTCCCTAGAGAGATAAGGGAGGAGAAAGTGACGGAGTTCATCAATCTTCGCCAAGGACGGAAGAGTGTTCATGAGTACTCTTTGGAATTCGTTAAGTTGTCCAAATATGCTCCTTCTTTAGTCCCCGATCCTAGAGACCAAATGAGCCGTTTTGTGACGGGGTGTCAGAGGACTTATAAGAGGAGTTCCAATCGGCCACGCAACATGACAACATAAACATTTCCCGTTTAATGGTTTATGCAAGAAGGGTTGAGGAGGAAAGAGCTAAGCGAAAAAGTAGAGATGCTAAGAGGGCTATGTCATTGGATGGAGGCTCCTAAAAGAATAGGCTTGAGATATAAGATAAGCCTAAATTTAAGAAGCATGGTTGAAATCATGTCCCTACCAAATTCCTAAGAGCTAGTGGTTATAGGGTGTCTAACCCTAAATTTAAGAAGGGAAAAGGTTTTAATTCACCAAAGGAGAAGCCAACTTGCGGAAAGTGTGATAAAAATCACTATGGTGAGTGCCTTAAACGGACGGATAATTGCTTTAGTTGTGGCAAGAGTTGTCACAAAATGAGAGATTGTCCAAACTTGAAGAGTCAAGAAAAGGGTAGTGTCCAAGCTCAAGCTAGTGGTTCTAGTGATGCTCCAAAGAAGAACCTCTTCTATGCTCTCCGCTCTATGGGTGACAAAGAGACCTCTCCCGATGTGATGATTTGATGTATATGCTTTACTTGATCTAGGAGCTACTCTTTCCTTTGTTAAACCACTAGTAGCTAAAAGGTTAGTTGTTTTACCCTATATTTTGCATGAGCCTTTTCTTGTGTCTACCCCAGTGGGATAGTCGGTTGTTGCTAAAAGAGTCTATCAAAATTGACCTATTTCATTGCCCAATAGAGTTTCTTCTGTTGATCTAGTAGAACTCGATATGCTTGATTTTGATATTATATTGGTATGGATTGGTTGCATGCATGTTTTGCATCCATTGATTGTACGACAATAGTGGTGAGGTTTAACTTCCCAAATGAACCCCTTGTTAGGTAGAAGGGGGGAAATTCCATTCCTAGAGGTCGCATCATATCTTGTCTAAAATCATGTAAAATAATTTCAAAGGGTTGTCTCTATCACATAGTAAGAGTCTAAGATTTTGATTCCAAAATACCTCCTATTGATTCGGTCCCCGTAGTGAATGAATTTCCGGAGGTTTTTCCTAATGACCTTCACGATATTCCTCCCGAACGAGAAATTGATTTTCGTATCGATTTGCTACCAGAACCAAATCCCGTTTCAATCCTTCCATATCGGATGGATCTGGACGAATTGAAAGAGTTGAAGGCTCAACTCAAGGATTTTCTTGACAAAGGCTTTATAAGGCCTAGTATATCTCCATGTGGTGCTCCGGTGTTATTTGTCAAAAAGAAGGATGAGTCTTTAAGAATGTGTATTGACTACCGCTAACTCAAGAAGGTCCCATTAAGAATAAGTACCCTCTTCCTCGGATTGATGACTTATTTGACCTACTCCAAGGAGAGAGTTACTTTTCAAAGATAGACTTGAGGTCGGGGTATCATCAACTCAGGGTGAGATAAAAGGATATACCGAAGACGGCCTTTCAGACTAGGTATGGGCATTATGAGTTCTTGGTAATTTCTTTCAGTCTCACTAATGCTCCGGCGGCATTTATGAACCTAATGAATAGAATATTTAGAAATTACGTAGATTCGTTTGTCATTGTCTTCATTGACGATATCTTGGTATACTCGAAGAATGAGGGTGATCATATGGGTCATTTGAGGGTATTGTTGCAAACCACTAAAAGACATCAATTGTATGCCAAATATAGTAAGTGTGAGTTTTGGTTGAGATCGGTACTTTTCTTGGGCAAATCATTTCTAGTGAGGGAGTTTAAGTAGACCCAAGAGAGATGGACGCGGTGAAAAATTGGCCTAGACCATAGACTTTGACTGACATCAAGAGTTTCTTGGGTTTAGCGAGTTACTATCGGAGGTTCGTGGATGGTTTAGTGTCCATTGCGTCTCCTTTGACTACTTTGACCTATAAGAGTAAAAAGTTTGAGTGGTCGAAGGCATGTGAGAAGAGCTTCCAATTTTTGAAAGATAGTCTTACTTCCGCTCTAGTGTTGACCTTACTGGAGGGTACAAAGGGTTTTGTGGTGTATTATGACGCATCGCGAGTGGGTTTTGGGTGTGTGCTTCTGCAAAATGGGAAGGTGATAGATTATGCCTCTAGGCAACTAAAGGTACATGAGAGAAATTACCCCACTCATGACCTTGAATTAGCGACCATGGTGATTGTTTTAAAATTTTGGAGGCATTACTTGTATAGGGTTCATGTTGATGTTTTTACCGATCATAAGATTCTCCAATATCTGTTTACCCAAAAGGAGTTAAATATCCGACAAACAAGGTGGCTTGAGTTTTTGAAAGATTATAATATGAGTGTCCATTATCACCCCCGAAAGGCTACTGTAGTGGTGGATTCACAAAGTCGGATGACTATGGGTAGTGTATCCCATCTCTATGAAGCCAAAAAGGACCTAGCAAGGGATGTGCATAGGTTGGATAGGTTGGGGGTGAGGTTGGAGAGTTCTCCGCATGGGGGTGCCATAGTTCATCATAACTCTGACTCATCTTTAGTGTTTGAGGTGAAGTTCAAACAACACCTTGATTTAGCCTTAATGGAGTTGAAAGAATTGGTTCTTGGCAAGTTTAATGAATCATTTCCCGAGAGAAGGGATGGTGTGTTAAGGTACCAAATGTGATTATCTCTTCCCGGTGAGATGGGTTGAGGGATCAGATAATAGAAGAAGCACATAGGTCCCGCTATTTAATTCATCCGAGTGTCGACAAAAATGTATCATCACCTAAGGGAAATATATTGGTGGGAAGGTCTAAAAAGGCACATAGCGGATTTGTCGCTAAGTGTCAAAATTTCCAACAAGTAGAGACCGAACACCTAAGTCGGGTGGCTTACTACAAGAGATAAAAATTCCAACTTGGAAGTGGGAAGACATCCAAATGGACTTTGTAGTAGGTTTACCCCGGACCCAAAAGTCCTATGATTCCATATGGGTGGTTGTGGATCGATTGACTAAATCCACTCGCTTTATGCCCGTCAAGTCATCATATCCGGTGGAGGATTACGCAAGAATCTCTCTAGGTGAGATTGTGTGCCGCCATGTCATTCCGTTATCCATCATATCAGATCGGGGCGCAAATTCACATCTAGATTTTTGAGGTCGTTCAAAAAAGGGTTAGGTACTACGGTGAAGTTGAGACCCGCTTTTCATCCCCAAATGGATAATCAAGCAGAGAGTACGATACAAACACTTGAAGATATTCTTAGAGAATGCATTATTGATTTTAAAGGGAGTTGGGATAGGCATTTACATTTAGTGGAGTTTGCCTAGTTTTCATTCATCCATTTCCATGGCTCCCTATGAAGCCTTGTATGGTAGGAGGCGTAGGTTTCCTATTGGATGGTTTGAAGTGGTTCAGCCATCGCTTCTTTGTCAAGAGTTGATTTATAAAACTTTGTAAAAGGTTCATATCATAAGGAACCGGTTGCAAATGGCCTATAGTCGGCAAAAGTCTTATGCCGATAATAGGAGAAGGTATTTGGAGTCTGAACAAGGTTATAAGTTGTATTTAAAAATTTCACCGATGAAAGGGGTGTTTAGGTTTGGCAAGAAAGGGAAATTGAGTCCTCATTTTGTGGGTCCCTTGAAATCTTGCAAAGGGTTGGTAAGGTTGCCTACGAATTGAAACTTCCTAGTGAATTGGCTTTAGTTCATCTAGTTTTCCATATTCCTATGTTGAAAAAGTGTATCGGTGATTCCGTGTCCATTCTTCTTATTGAGGGTCTTGGTGTCAAGGATAACCTCTCTTATGAGGAAGTCCCGGTTCAAATTCTTGATAGGCAGGTTAAGAAGATGAGGAATAAAGAGGTGGTTTCAGTAAAGGTGTTATGGAAAAATCATCTAGTTGAGGATGCAACATGGGAGGTCGAGGCTGACATGAAATCCTGTTACCCTCATCTTTTTGAGAATTAAGGTTAGTCATTCTTTTTAATAATATAAATATGATTAGAAATTTAAGTTTCTTGATGTTTGGGTGAAGTGTTACAAGAAATAGGCATGAAACCTCACAGCAAGTTTTACAGTAATATCATTGTAGTATTGCTATTAAAAACTTGAAATTTTCCTTTTTTTCTTGCATTGACTTATGTTGTGCATTTTGGATATGGTGAGTCTTCATAAAATGATATCTAACATGTTCTTAAGTTGAACTTTGTGCTAATTGACTCATGTGATGTATGTTGAGATCATAAGTGTTGTGAGAAGAAAATGCCTCATTATGAAGTGTTTTGAGCCTTAGGTGTGGTAATATGAGTTTTGATATTTGCCTTGTTGAAGTGAAATGATTTATGTTCAATGGTTATTGTTGACTGCTTGGGCTGCTAGTCTTGGATCTATTCCTCCCTTCAAAAGAATTTCAGTGTCATTCGGAGACAAATGTTCCTAAGCGGGGGATAATGTAAAGCCTAACATAGGTTTCATAAGGTCTAAACATTGTTTCTAAGTCCATTTTTAATGAATATAGGTCATTCAGGAGGTTTAAGAACCCAAACGTCCAAAAACGTCTTGGAAGTTGGTTCAAAAGGATATTAGTATGTAGCCATTTTGACTAACTTTTAGGAGAAGGAAATGTACGAAAATGGGTGGATTGGTAGCTAATGGGTGTCTGAGTTGTTTCATGATTAAAACATCTGGTTAGGACTACCCAAGGACCAACCAAGGGCCCTTGAGGAGGACCCCTGCTGTTTGATGCAGCATTGCCTGGCAGTCTGCATCGACGAGACAGACGATGGTCCGTGTGTGGGTTGACGGGGCATCAAGGACACCGTCATCCCACACTTGGAAAGATTCGTGAAGGCTCTTGATTACCTAGCTACTGTTACACGTGAGGGAAGGGGTTGATTGGGTATAAGTCGCTCGACGGGGCGTCGAGGCCACTGTTATCACACACTTAGAAAAATTGGAGGAATACCTCGCCTAAAAATTCTCTGACCGAGACGACGGAGTGCAGGAGGAGAGGGGTTGTCCGTCGACTCACCGACGGACCATCGATCGGGGTTTCATCAGTGAGGGTCGAGTCTTACTATTAAATTTTAAATGATTTCATTTAATTAATTAAGTGGTTTAGGGGTTCGTTAGGGATTAAAGGGAAAGTAATTAAGTAAATTAAGCCCCACTATAAATACCCTTAACCCTCTTTAACCTGACGACAACTCTCAAAATAAGCTCTCCTCCTTCTCTTTTATTTCTCTCTACATGAACTCACCATTGAAGGCTAGCAAGAACTAGGGTTTGGGTGATGGAAAAAAGGGTGCATTCTTAATCAAATTGTTGAGAAACATTAAGGTATGGGTTCTATTCATCTTTGAGATTCTTTTCTCAAAGGGTTCCTTTAAAATATATTTCAAAACATTTTTCTTATAGGTTTCATTTAATTATGAAATTTAAGTTATGGATTGAGTTTTTAGTGAACCCTTAGGGTTATATTGAGTAGATTAACAGGTAGTTCAACTTTTTAATGGTAATTGTTGATGGTTTGGTCTAAATTGAAGAATATGATTCTCTATCCCTAACAGTAAATAGTGATCTTGACCTATATTGTATTGCGATCATTTAAATGAGTTGGTTGTTGATCTGAACTATCCTATGGTGATCTTATGATTAAATTAAGAAGAATTATAGGGCTATCATTCTAGTTCTTGAGATGTGATTTAGGTTATGAATTATAATGTTATATTAGCCTATGTACCTTGTCTCAAGTTGTGATCTAAAGATTAATTGTGTCATAGAGATGAAATTAGCCTTGTTATTCTATTGGTTATCATTGTGTGATGTCCTTAAGTAGGGTTGAGTTATGGGTTGATGGTAAAACCTTGATTATATACTATGAGAAGACGTTTTAATTCTTAGACTCTCTACCTTTACTTCTAATTGTGATTAATTGTTGTTAATTCATGATATCATTGGAGTATACCTTATACTAGGATTATAGGTTAATATGATGTAGAATTGAAATGTCTTGACTATGTTGTGAGGTTGATTAAGGTGTATATGATATAAGGATGGTGAAAACAATCAATGTGCCTTAATATGTTATAAAAAAACTAATGTGTTAACCTCACTTATATGAATTGTGATGAAAGGACTTATATGCATACAATTCTTATTGAGATATTGATGATGATTATTATACAAGGGGTAGACCCTATGGCCTAAATTAAGTTACAAATTGTGATTAAAAGATTAAAGACATTTCAAAAAGGAACTATAACTTATCACCGAGTGAACAAGATAGAGGAGTGTCCCTTACCACATAGAGAAGGTAGGAACACTACATTACTCTCGACATTGGAGACTATAAAGCATGGCGCATAAAGAGGGTCCCAACTAAATGTCCTAGTTCATGAATTATGTTGCCCCCATAGGAATACTAGCTAGTAGATCCACGTAGTTTCTATGTTTTATATTTTGGTACTACCTTGGCAAGTTGTCCGCCTTCTTGCGATGTAGGGTTTTATGACACCGGATTCCACACTGGATCATGTGGTCTATGTTGGTTAGGGCAAGATGTTCCCAAAAGGTAAAACAGATTAAAGGACTTGATCTCTAAATTAGATAACTTAAGGGGTCTGGCTTGGTCAAGGTAGGTGTATGTGACTCTACTTAGACATTGCTCTAGTTAAGCTTGAGGGGAGTCTTAGGTGGAGGTTCTTATGTATGTTTATGTTATGACAATACATGATATATATATGATGACCATGGCACATTGTTGATACTATATGTTGTTTAGTTCATTTATGAATATGCCTTGGGTTATAATGATAATACATGATGAAATGCAAGCCTAAGCGCTATGATATGTAAAGTTGGACACTTGTCATGTTTTCTTGTTGAGGATACTTGATTGAGTAAGGTTATGGGGCTTTGCTTGGTCATTGCACTTGTTGACTTGATAAGGACTTGTGAATAGTTGTCTTTCTTCTTATGATATGTTTAACTATTATTCATTCTTGTGATATTATTTCTTGATGTTAGGGTTGTAGTAAATCATGGTTTCAAGTGTGTTGGGATAAGTATTACTTGTTGAGATAGTAACCATGTTTGGTTGATTAATATGACTTACTTGACTTTGCATTAAGCCCCTAAAAGGGGTAGAATGGCATGCTTTGAGAAAACGTCCCTTTTATCATGTTTTGCTTGTGTATGTTCATAAGATCTCATACTTAGTACATGTGGAGTACTAACTCTGTTTTCTTCCCTTGTCCCAAACATTTAGGTTTCGGTCGTTGAATTGTTTTGAAGGCGATATTGTTGAAGGCTTGGATTCTTCCTTTCATCTAAGTGGGGTAGGTCCTCCATTTTCAAGGGAAATTCCATATTCTAGCTTTGGATTTTTTTTATGAGCTTATTGACTCTATTAAATTTTTCCTTGTTATTTGAATATTGTATTTTCGTATGACCTGGACACGGTTTTGTTGAATTGATGTAAGGATCATGCCCATATTGTGTACCCGTTTAGATAGTATGAGACGAGACAATCTTTGAGACTATTTCTATATTTTTATATATTTATGTGCAATAAAATTAGAAGGCTATGTAACCTTCCTATATGAAGGGTCTATGTATACTCGATATGAATATATATTATGTGTATATAGAGGTCTATGTAAACCTCCTACTAGAGATAATAAAAGTCTTAAATTTTTCCTCAACCTATGAATGTAATGATATGAGACTAAGAGGCTAGTCTTAGTCCTTCAAAAGGACATCGACGTCGGTTACGTCTGGGGTTTAAACGCAGATGTCATAATGAGACCCTGTCTACGAACCATCGTTCCTTAATGTGGAACTGTAACTTCAGAATTTTTCTAAATGCATACCGACAGACCCTATCAATGGACCATCAATAGTTCCCGTCGTCCTACTCTCTAATTCTACACTTCACTGAACCTTTTTGTTCCAAAATTTGGTTTTTTCTTCTTTTGTGTGTATAGGATAACTACAATAAAATTCTAATAACTCTTCCTTGCGAGTACAAATGGCCCCCAAGCCAGATTTAGTCTACGCCATAAGATTGTCCAAGTTTGTGGCACCTTCACGCCAGATGGTGATTCGCTCGTCAGACAATGAGCGTGATCCCAAATACGTGCCACAAGGAACCCAGACACCAACACGTGCTGCTAGAACCACTCGTGGCATGCCCAAGAAGGTGGCGTCCGGCGTAGTCACTGCCTCTTAGTCTGTTGAGGAGCACACACTGACCTGCACACCCTCTCTGTCTGCCTCGGGTTCTGAAGTAGCGTCTGGCTCCGAGGAGGCTTCAGATGTTGAGTCGGACAAATCTACAGGATCGAATAAGGCCACTTCCTCAGGTTCAGGTTCAGAGGGTGCCACTGTTTTCGATGCAACTGCCTACCCTGCCTCATCTGATATAGCCCAAAGTTTGGAGGCTGATCCATCAACCATACACGAGGATCCTTCACCAGTTTTTGATCAGCCTAACCGGTGGTGCGTATAGGGGAAGCACCAGATATACAAGGATGCCAAGCTGCTCAATGATAAGGGTGTCATGACTGGGACTTTGACAGTTGAGCGGCAGGTTCTTACATGGAGTCTACACACGGTCCCTGCCATACATGATATCTTCACTCACCATCAGCTAGAGTGGACGGCTAGGAGCGTGGGACGCTACAGTGAGGACTTGGTGTGAGATTTTTACGCTTCTTACATAGAGACTATCACGGCTTCTTAGGATAGGCGCTCTCATCCCGCCAAACAGGCTTCACTTACCTATGTTCGAGTCCCTGGTCTCCGGCTGGACATCTCTTTGCCCACAATTTGTCGTTTCTTATACGGTGCTGATACTGATGCCAGCAGGGTCCACCTCACCCCCGAGTTTAACTATAGGTGGAAACTTATTAAGGAGGGCACTTCAAGCGAGACATGGATTTGAGAGAGACCACCAAGAGGTGGATCATCGAGCACATTTTCGTAGATCATGAGGGTGTACACTGGGTGCTGGAGCCCAGAGGCTTTATCAAGAAGGACAACCTTACATTTGCTGCCAAGTTCATCTGGCTCTTGGTCCGCCACCGCCTATCCCCCAAAGCTGCTGACAATGTTCTTACATGGGATAGAGCTGTCTTGGTTGTTGCTATGGTCGCGGGATTCAAAGTTGATTTTCCGAGGATGTTGCTGGACGTCATCCATGAGAGCGCTTTTAAGGCCTCGACCACTTGCCCCTTTCCCTGTATGATTTTTGAGTTGTGCGGGGCCACTGGAGTGCCCATCTGGCAAATTGTTGTTCTTGAGACTTCTACTGGGACAGTGGACATCAGTCTCATCATGGATGAGTCCAACAAGGCGACACCAAATACGGCGGCCCCAAATCGAGGTGCATCCGTAGGGTGAGAACCTCACAGATACGGTAAGACAAGCTTCAGATCCTACCAACACCACCCCGGTTAAGTCTACCCCTGGCACTAGTGGAGCACCTAGTTCCTCCTGATCTACACCATCATCAGCACTGGTCCCGATTGCTAGGGTCCAGAAGCTAGAGGCCTAGATTGACACATTGCTACATCATATCCAGCTTTGGATGTAGAAGTCCATTACCGAGGCTGAGGATCGTATTGTGAAGAGGATTGCTCAGTAGGCAAAGAGGAAGATTCTGGCGGTCCACCAGCCCCTCGATGCATTTGAGTTGAGAGTCCTCCCACATCCAACCCCCACTATTTATTTGACGACTCTCCAGGATGTTGTGGCGAGTTTGAGGGCTGATGTGGATGCCATTTTGGATGTGGGTGTGCTCGAATCTAAGGTGACACCTGTGGATCCCTCTAAGCATACGGTGTATGCTACACAGTTTACTACCTTTACTGCACCACCGCCCCTACCAAGTGAGTGTCCCAAGATGCACCTGTCCAAAGAGAGTGAGGAGACTCGGTCTAAAAAGAAGGAGCGCATTTAGTTTGATGCCGCGAGGAGAGCTTCTTTTGTAGATGAGGAGGCCCGGCAGATGAGGGTGCGTGAAGTATCTACTGGGGCGTCTAGATCCAGGCTTGATGATGTTGAGAAGAGCACCACTGAGGGTTCTTACATTGCTGCGGACACTACTGATGGTGTTCCTACTACTAATGGAGCGGGTTCCGGGAAACGGGACCCGCCAGCTTGTTGATCGTCGGGGCTATGTGCCTCTGGTTTGTTTCACCTACCACCTTGTCCTTATAGTTATTATGCATTGGGGACAATTGAATGCCTTCTTGTTGGGGGTGGGGTAAATGGAAAGTGGCTGCTAGGGTGAAGTCTGAGTAGCCCAACACACGATCCTCTCTTGGGATTTTCTTTCTTGTGTTCTATTGCCCCAAGAGACTGGTTATTTTACGGGTTAATCGGCAACTTAGTATCTTGTACAAAGTACGAATGTGTTAGATCTAAACATGACATGAAGATAAACCGTTCCATGACCATCAATTTAACACTCGAACTAGGTGTCCGCTAATCTTGTAGGGTAATGAGGTGTTAAGAGTGTGAGGAAAGTTGATTATTCCATTGTTGGTATCTAGCTAGAACTTGCTTGGTTAGTCCTACAAAAATTAATCTATATTAGACAACTAGGATGGGATCATAGGCCCATGTTCAAATTAGCCAATCTTTAGCCTAAACAAAATAAGACCAGATGAAATTGATCCTTTTATTGATCCAAATATTTTGACCTTACAATGGACCTTTCTTTTCTACTCCAACTCATCTTCCCTAGGTATAATGTGTTTGCCATGGTCCGTCTTTGGACATGTCACTTAAACTTAGGCAAAAAATATTAGTTGAGGGTGGCTAATGCAGAAACCAATCTCGTCTTGGCCCTAACCCAACCTTGGGTATTGTGTACCTCAACTCATGGCAAAGCCAAGAGTTGAGGGTGTCTATTATGAGTAATATTCCTAAAAGTAGGATTGAAAGTAATGTGAAAGGAAAAACAGAAAATAAATAGTGAAGAAGAGAAGTGACTCAATCAAAGTTGAAATCAAGTGAAGAATCTGAAAGAAAAAAATAATAAAAATAAACGAAGAGTCATTTGCACAAAAGGAGGAAGAGAGGAGAAAAAAGGCAAAGAATACAAGAAAAAGAAGAATAGGGCAAAAGAAAATAAAAGAGGTAGGACGGTTAGCAAGGAGGGAAACAAGTCACTAAAATGCATCCATATGTACCATACCTGACCTTGAGCCTACGTTACAAGCCAAGAAAATCCTATCGTGATCCTAAGAGTCTAATATGGTGAACTTAAAGAAGTGAAAATAAAGGCAAGCCTATGGAGACAAGTATCAATTAGGTGTGAAGTTGTTCTAAGAGTGAGTGTTGAATAGTGATCCTCATACTCAAATTTGATACCACCATAAGAAAAAGGAGGATTTCTTTTGAAGTGAGAACACTAGTTGCAATATTGGAGAGTTGGTGCCTTTGTGAGAGATAAAGAGTATAGGAGTCGACGTGGTGAGTTTGTGTCATGGTCTGATCCACATGATCGAGCCTAAGAGTGATATCATGCATGAAAGCAATGAAAATAATCGGGATTTATAGCCATATAATTGTGAAAGCTTAAATGAGGATACTTTTGTACAAAGGTGTTATGGTGAGTCATAGTGCGTCGTTTGAGGACAAACAACAAATTTAAGTTAAGGGTGTTGATGTGACGTAGTTTCACGATAATTTCAATGCTTTTTCCTTAAGTTTAGTGTGTGTATATGGCCTTTTGAAGTAATTTTAATGGTTTTTGTCTGTTCTCTGCAGGAAAGTCGTCCAAAATAGAAATGTAGAAGATTGTGAATAAGAGGTGACCTACGAAGCCATCGAAGGCGTGTCGTTCCATTGAAGGTCTGTAGATTGTGGTCGTCGACTGGAGGTCAAAGCATCTAGAAGAAACTCGAGGGATTATTATCAATTTGGGGCGATGGAAGGATCGACGGTCCATCGACTAACTAACGGACCGTCCTGGCGAACCGTCAATTGGATAAGAGATTAGTCCCAGTACCTGAAGTTGAAGAAAAACTAAGTGTGGAACAACGGAGGCATCGACCGACCACAAGTGTGTCGATGGAACGTGTTGTTGGTCTGTCGATTGGATCAGAGAAGATGCAAGGATGAAGGCTGAAGAAGATGCTATGTATGCACCAACAGAGGCAGTCGACGGTCCGACGTTCCATCGATGGACCGTGATGATGTGACGTCGATTGAAGACGCGTTTCCTGACAGACTTTTCCTTATTTAGAACTCCTTTTAATTTAGGACTTTATTATTATAAATAGGCTAAACAACCTTGTTTTCGGGTGTTACACTTTTTGTTTATTTTCATTTTATTGTTATAAATAGGCTAAAAAACCTTGTTTTCGGGTGTTAGACTTTTTGTTATTTTTCATACTCTTGTTATTGGAAGTTGAACTTGGGATTTTGGGAATTACTTCAAGTTTCCGGAATCGATTCTCAAGATATTTTTGTTATTTCAAGTTTTATTTCTGGATTTTCTTCAAACTTGTCAATTAAGTACATGAACTCTTGTTTAACAACAATGAATTATGTATTTATAGGCATGGGTAACTAAATCCACAACTAGGGTTGTGGGAAACATGGGTGATTCATAATGTAAAACTAGCTAAATCACAATTCGTGAATAGGTTCTTGCATGTATTGATAATTCTTTCGTTTAGAAGCCTTTTTAACGAGTGCACGCATTAGAGCTTGCCCTATTTTCACTTGGTTGACAAAGGAGGTAGTTCATAGGAAAAGAATTATCAACATAGATTTAGTATACACTATCTAATAGGCTAGTTTCAATTGGTGCAAAGTAGTAATTAAGTCATACATCAAATATGATGCTTAATATGAGGTAAAATATAATGGTTAGTAATTTTTACACACGTAGCCGGACCAAGGTTTGGAGTGAAATTCTCTAGGTTCCATACCAAGGAATTAGAGATACATAACTTACCACTTTTCATCTAGGACATTAGTAAAGAATTGTTATTGCTAGGATTACCGCGCTATGAACGTATGGGAAACACTTACAACCTAGTTACTATCATCACTTGATAAACACCAAAGTTTAAATCTTGATACTTCTTTTACTTAGAAATAATTGAACATTTTTGTTTCACAAACTCCCCCCTCTTTAATAAACTATTTTCAGAAAGGACTTGACTAAATAGACGTAATCGTAGACTAAAGTTAAGTCTAAGCTATTTTTTTCTCGTGGGATCGACCCCAACCTTACAATTGGGTTCTTTAACTTATCTGACCGCTTATACTTCTTTCGTGAAGTATAATTTAAATGTATCAGTGATTCAATTGGATTTATTATCATGTTTGTTATGGATATGTAATGATAGTGTACCCTTGTTAGGTTATGTTGAGGGTTATGGTAAGACCTTAATGATGAATTATGAAAGAGACTTTGTAAGTCTTGTAATCTCAACTCTTAACTTCAATTATTGTTACCATTGGTTAAGTT
This sequence comes from Solanum pennellii, assembly GCF_001406875.1. NCBI lineage: Eukaryota > Viridiplantae > Streptophyta > Magnoliopsida > Solanales > Solanaceae > Solanum > Solanum pennellii. The sequence goes on from NC_028641.1 coordinate 61,322,332, forward strand.
ATGATGTTTTATTGAAGTATGCCTTGTATTAGTATTAATAGGGTTGGTATGATGTTTAATTGAAATGTCTTGACTATGGTTTGTGAGGTGTTGGCTAAGATGTAAATGCTATAAGGATGGTGATGATTTACCAATGTGCCTTAATATGATATGACTATGTAAATGTGATAACCTCACATGTAAGAATTGTAATGAAAGGAGTTATACTCATGAAATTCTTATTAAGCTATGATGATGATGATTATACAAGGGGTAGACCCTATGACCTACACTAAGCTATTATGATTTATACGGGTATTAAAGATAATTTAAAAAGGGACTTATGAGGTGTTGGATCCACTATGAGGGATATTCATCCCATGGATTTCCAAGAGATAAGGATCCAATTGCCAAGTGGCATGTATAGAGGTTGTACCTACATATTAGTTCTTGAACTATGTTACCCCCATAGTAAGACTAGCTAGTGGATTCACCTAGAAACCTATATTTTTGTTTGGTTTTACTTTGGCTGCTAGACCACCTTCCTTCGGTGTAAGTTTTTAAAACACCGTATTCTACACTTTACTCTTGTGGTCTATGTTGTTTAAGGCAAGTGTTCCCTAAATTAAAATGAAGTAATGAAGTACAAACCAACTAGAGTGGCTTGAGAGCTGACTTAGCATAGGTAGGGGTATGAGACTCTACCTATGCCTTTCAGTAGTTTGCCTTGAAGGAAACCTTAGGATATTGTTCTAATGTATGCATATGTTTATAAATGTAAATGATATGTATATGATGATCTTACATGTTAATGACATCATGTGGTGTTGATTACACTTATGAACATGTATTTAATCTACATAGCTAAAGTATGATTTATCTACTCTTAATGCTACATTAGGTGAAGTTGGACATTGGTTATGATTGTTGATAGGTGTACTTTATACCTAGTATGTAGTTTAAGACTTTCATCGGGTTCGGTGTGCAATGACCAAGAATGACCTAATGTCATTACTTGAATCTAACTCACATCTTGATTATGCTATCCTAACATCTTTGGTATCGTTCGTTTCATTATGTGCATCATTTGAGGCTCGTCTCATTCATTCATTGGGAACTTTAACTTTAACCGACATAGATCATGTGAGCATCATGAAATCCTGTGTCATGAAACCCCACACCGAAAAGAGGTGGAATCACCGGCCAAAGTGACCCAAAATATGCTAGCGTACATGGGAATTAAACCCCGCCAGATCCCTATATTGGCAGTATTGGTTTGAAGACCAGGAGATATAATGAGACCCATACCCGGAATGCCGGACAGTCTCATCTCATGAGAGTTACGTGAACCTCCGCCCTTCTCGAAAGAAGGCATCACCGCTCACAGCTAGTCTATCGGTGCTTAGTATAAAGTTCCATTACATTCAACTCATATGTCATGGAAGTTGGCTTCTAGTATGAGGACATCATAGCTCAATAGATGATTTATCATCTCATCATTAGTATTAAGTGTGTTAATGTAAATACTTTTGTTAGAGTGTTCATAGAGACTGGTCTCTTTATTAACTTTACACTCTCATAGGTGAGTACGTTTTGGTAACATTTACGTAGTCTCATTTGATATTGCTCTCATCTTTTACATTAGCCTCATATCATGTTGTCACCACATTCATTAACATTAACACATTTGCTCTTCATAACTAATAACCCCATTTTACGTGAATGTTCATTTCATCATATGCCAATGCACTTGAACATTTAGTGTGTTTCACACTCTTACTTAACCCTTCTAGGGTTTCATCATTTAATTGTTCATTTCATCATTTCTTTGTTCATTTCATCATACTTTTCATTGTGTGTCAATGAACTTGGCCATTTTTTGTGTTTTACCCTCTCACATAACCCTTCTAGGGTTACATCATTTCATTACATACATCTTAGATTGACTTATTTTTAAATGTATGCTAGACTTATGGGTTTATACATACAAGGCATGAGGCTTCATTCATTGTTCGCTTAAGTGATTCATATATTGCTAAAATTATGTAGTACAAGACTTATGCATCTTGTATGTATGACAAGATATCGATTTTGATTTAAGTAGGCAGCATTATTCCTGAATATTTAATTCACGTATGACTTATGAATCAATACGGAATTTGGGCAAGGGAACTCGGTTTAAAATCCCTTGGATAACACTTTACGTTTTTCTTTTTATATAATTTTAGTCCACGCTACATTGTTACCCTAGATCGAGCCCCAACATCACCATTTCCTTTTTAGTTCTATCCTTTGAAAATTCTCTTTCTTGGTCGAGGGGTGTGGGATAAAACCTCACAGCCCCTTTTATTTTTGTTATCTATTTCTCCTTGTCTATATTGAGTTGACTATGAGGTTGTGGGATCAAACCCCCAAAGCCTCTCTTCATTTTTTTCTATTCTCCTTAAATCTACGTAAGAGGTCGTGGGTTCGATTTCGACACGCCACCCCCGTTATTTTTCTTTTATTCTCCTCCTTAAAATCTTCCTAAGAGATCGTCGGTTTCATTCCCACAAGCCTCCCCCTTTATTTTTCTTAAATTCACCTCCTTAATCTTCCTAAGAGGTCGTGGGTTTGATTCCCACACGCCTCCCCCTTTAGTTTTCTTTTATTGTCCTCTTTAATCTGCCTAAGAGGTTGTGGGTTTGATTCCCACATGCCTCCCCCTTTATTTTTCTTTTATTCTCCTCCTTAAATCTGATTGAGAGGTGGTGTCTTCGAATCCCACTCCTCTCATTTCTTATTTTTTTCTTTGAAGTTACATTTTCCATCAAATGCCATGGCTCGAATCCCTTTCACCACATTTCTTTTTACTACTTTATTTTCATGCTTTTTAACATGGTAAGGTCCTCCATGACCTCACTTGTTTTAATTCATTTTTTTCAACATTTTGAACCGTCTTTGCTGACCGAAATTCATCACTAGAAGCTGGAAATTTTCTTTTAATTTTTGAGCATCCTTTCATCAAGTTACACCTTAGTTCTTAGGGGAATTTCGTAGTGCATTTAGAAAGTTTTAGGTGCGTTTTCATGGATTCGTTTAGAAAAGAGATTATCCCTCAAATCAGCCACAATAAACTCATATGAACATCACATTTACATCATCATTTGTACATGAAATATAAAGAACTATCATGCCATTTCAAGTCCTAAACTATGAACAATAGCACAGCAACATACACATACACACGTAATTACATTTTCACAAACATCAACATAAGTCACATAATTCCAAACATACATATAAACATACAATCATCACGAAAACACGGTTCATCCCTAGTTTTCTACCAGCAAACATAACCAACCTATGATTAAATGGGAGTTAGTGACAGGGACATGCAACGGGGAACAATCCTAGTTTTTTAATAGATTCGTCTGAGTCTTAAGGGGTCTCTTGGGAAAGGGACCAAGAGGGAAGTGAACCGATAAATTTTTGACGTTAAACTCTTGACTTGCTTCCCAAAAAATTCACCCAAGAACACGTCTAAGCCTCCTCAATATCAACTCCACTCGAATGGCAACCTCCCTTAGCCTAATGTGCGATTAACGTTTGTTTTCTTGTGATTACGTGTGAGTTCTTCAAGGGTGAAGAACTTGGTTTATTTTTGTGCTTTTGTCTTATTTTGGCAGAGAAAAAACGTTAGAAAGAACAAGAGAGATTGAGCGTGAGTGTGGAGAGATAAACGTGAGAGAGTGGGAGTTGTAGGAGGCCTAGGAGTCTAGTTTTAGGACTTAGTCAATAAGGTTTAATTTATTTAATAAAAATCTGATTTTTATTTTATTTTGAATCAGCTAATAAATAATAATAATTAATTAATTACATTAATTCAATAGATTAAATAAAATCAGTGTAATTCATTGTTTCCACCTAGGTTCGAACCCGGGTGAGTTAACACTTCACTTCAAGAGCCCAATTTCGGCCCTCTCTCCCCAGAATACCCCTCCAACTTATTAATTAAATAATTGATTATATATTTAGGGTAATTAGGATACTACCCTTAGCCTGGAAAAAGACCATTTTACCCCTAGACCCTCCAAACCTGTGATTTTCCCTTTTTAAGTCAGGTAAAGACTCCTTCAAGTAAATCTTCGTATTCGAGATCCCTAGATGGTTGGAACCAACCTTTCCAAGATCAACTAACTCCCCAAGTTAGTTGTCTTGTCTGTAGCAAGGGTTCCGAGGTCTGGTTCTACACGCATCAATCTGTGTGAACCCTGGTCTAATCATAGGCATTCTTGACACATTAAGCATTTCTTATCTTATCCATTTTTAGGGTTGTTACATACTGCATCAGTAAAGGCAGAACCAATAGGTTCAGGTAGGGGAAGAGGCAAACAAAAGGTATTATTTAAACTTGTTTTAGTTTTCTTACTTTATGACTTACTTTTTCTCTTATATGAATCGAAAACACAATCATCACTATTAGAAGGTGAGTATCCAGTAAAAACGGGAAGAGGAAGACCCAAAAAAACATTATCACTAGCACCTAGTGTGTAATGACCAAAAGTACACCCTATAAGTTAGGGCATCTTTAAGTTGCCACACGGAGTACACGACCTCTCGGAGGTCTTATACAAACCCTTCGACATCATTCATTGCATATACATGACAAGTGGTGTGGAATTAAAACATTTCGCAACAATAGTTCAAACTCTTTAATAGGAACATATTAGACACATTTAAATCTTAGGGTCACATCCCATACATCACTAGAATAGAAAAACAAAGTAAATTACAATGTCTTTTAAAAAGAAAGACTAAAACATAACTATTTCCTCGAATCATGTGAGGACATACCAAGATTTGCTTGGGAGGATGCTATTCACAAGCTTTACTTCCAATAGACTCCTCACTTGCCACCTATGCCTTTAAAAATAAAACAAAATATGAAATTATCACTATAAATGCACTAAGTATGGTGACATGCAATAAAACCATGCTGAAATGGACATTTACTTATAATATGTTTTTTATGCTCTTTTGAAGAAACCTTCATAAAATAAGTATAAGAACCATCTTCAAATCAATCTTCACGTATAAGACATAATCAACTATTCTACAATATAGAATCATCATCACATAGAAACCATACAAGAATATAGACCCTCCAACCAAAGGTTATCATAAGACTTACTTAAGTAGGACAAGAAGAGACCACTCATACACCCTCTTCAACCACACCTAAATAATCCTCAAGACTACCTAAAGTATGATTATTCCCATTTCACACTAAGACTCTCTACCCAAGGTTACTTTAAGACTCACTTGAGTAAGACATGAAGAGACCACTCATACACCCTCTCCAAGCCTACCTAAGCAATCCTCATAACTACCCTAGATAAGCATCCTTCTATTCATCATGTATTTCTTAAATCATTAATCATTCATTAAGTCAATTAAGATATAATTAAGCATTTAAAGGATTTCACATAATGGTCTTGGAGGACCTAGGCAACCCACATCCTAGCATCTTCAAAGCCTACTTGTTCCATGTATAGATAGTGTCCCATTCAACTACTGCATGTTGTAGAACTTCTCCAACACTTGAATGCATCCCACATGAAGGGAATAGGCATTAACCAACATAGACCATACTAACTAGGTACAGAATCTTGAGTCTACCATACTCCGAGGGAGGCTGTTCTACTTGAGGAGGGTAGAACTAGGACACATCTCATTTTGGCACATCGTTAAGGACTATCAAGGTACTGGTAATCCAGTCTCATCTTAACTAGAGTCACTACAACAAGCATATTCACTTGGTTCTTTGCCTTGTTTCTCATGGATAGTTCAATAAAAATAAGGCATATGAAAAGGTACCATTTCTCAATCTTACCAAATCATAATACCTCTACCAAGGATGGTTCCACTAGGGCTTCCACTCAATGGTAATAAGGATAGCTTAATGATTTCCATACAGATGGATTCAAGTCGTTCCAGCCAACCTTTCTTTAAGTCCATCATTCACTCAAGAAGGTACCATTATGACTTTCAACTTCAAGGAATTTATAATTTCTTTCTATATTGAAGGTTCGAAGTTATTGATCTTCTTTACTTGTTCAAGGTCATATATCAATTATTCATACGCATACATGACAAAGGTGCTTAAGCCTACTAAGTCAAGAGTGCACATTCACATAACTTGCATGTATCAAGTAGAGGGACATAGTTCTACCAATCAAGACACACATATCTTCATCATATCACACATTCAACAACATTGAAGTATCATATAGGAACAACTAAGTCTACCTAAAAAGATACAATAGCAACACCTATAGCGACATCAACATAGTCTATCCTATTCACATATAACCAATTAGGAGAAATCATGCTTCCACTTTACACATACACATATACCATATATACATAATCATACTTCACATTGATCATCTACACAAGTTATAACATGATAACATCACAATTAACATAATATTGGTAACATGACCATGTTCATAACAATTATAACACATAGACACTGCCACCATAAGTGGACCGTACCAATCAACACAATTCAATATCAAATTTTTACTTAATAGATGAATTAGGTCAACTCACCACCTTTCCTTAGCCTTTTCAATCAATTCACTTTACAAAGGCTCTTACCAATAGCCATGTACACAATACTAAACCAAAAACCAATCCATATCATCGATCCAACAACATACAATATGAATATCATCAATATAAGGCAGACTATAAACAATTCTATCATGATCTAAACATAATTCTATAGCCCAATACAATCTACACATGAATTAACTAATATCTAGTCATTATCAATCCACCCATATTAGAGCCAAAAATAGGAATTCATGTAATGCATGGTTTCATAGAGTTTTTGGTCTTAAAGCATTAATTCAACATAAATTATATCATAAAACATTGATTTCAACCTTTTCATGCAAGAATCCATGGTTAGGATTCAAAATCAGAATTTCTATGTTTGTTATCATCTCTAAAAAGCCTTTGAAATTAGCTCCTTGATTGTAATAATAGTCAAGTATTAAATACCATACCTATATTGAAGAACCTTCCATGAAATTGGCGGAGAAAAACTTGGAAATATCTCTTTTTCCTAGGAGCTTCAAAGCTTCAGCAATGGAGGTTTTGGAGAGAAGGAACGGAGAGGTTTTCCATTTAGTTGAGCGTTTTTTGTTTGATTGGTGAATTTTGGGTTACAGAAAGACTCAATAACCGTCAAAAGTCATCTCCAAATTACCCAAAAGACCCCTGTACTTATTGGACCTTTAAACCAATTCTAATTTAACGTAAAAACGACGCAACCAAATCTGGGAAGTCACTGCGCGATGCGGGGTCACTTCCAATTCATGGTTATAGAATTTCATTCGATACATAATGCTTCGGGTTGTCCCCACGTTGCAGGGAGAAATTATCCTTTTTAATTGTAGCTGGCGCGACGCGCAACTACCTTCAAAAAGGGTTGTCTAGCAGTTTTCTTGTCCCTTGTTTGGGTCCTCCTCAAGGACCATTTGGCTTATCCTTGGTGCGTCGTTCTCAAATGTTTTGACCCTAAATATGTCCCTATAGATAATAGGGTGATACCCACTGATTTTAGACTCCAAACAATACCTTAAAACATGCACAACATACAAGGGTACAAAGGCACACACACTAGACTAGTTTCCGAACGTCGTAGTCAATCTTCGATGTTTCAGTTCCAAACTCCTCAAACTGACTTACAGCACTATAATTCATAATTTTTACCCCTTATAAACTCATCACAAAAATGTTAGGCTCTAGTTTAACCTATTTCATTTTTAGGGTCGTTACAAAGTGCACCTCCCTACCTACTGCACATAGTGATTTTCCTGCATCCTCATCTGCTCCTCCTACTTATCATGTGTTATCTTAAATAGCTGTTAATACTAAAATAAGAAGAGGTAGGGTCAGGGGAAACAAATATTCAGAAAAAAGACCAAAACTCACGGAAATGGGTGTCTTCCAAGCTGCAAAAGGACTCAAAGTCATGAATGTGAGTCTTTGATTTATCTTAACAACTTAAACATTGAATTATAATCCTAACTTTTTTGAATTAAAAATTTTAAATATTGATATATTCCTCATTTTACTATAGCCCGGCATGCCGAGTAGTAAGATCTACTCTACTGGACAAGCAAGAGTGACAAGATCATCTGATGTAACTGTTGGCATTGGTTATACACCAAGTAATACAACTAAGCTAAAATGGAATTTTAAAGAAGCAATATCAAAAAGAAAGCTTCATGAAATTACAGAGAACCAAAGAAAGAAGATAATGGGAAGTAGTTCGAGTCAAAATGACCCTTCTTCACAATCAAAGATTCCATGAAAATTGTAATGATGTTGATGTATTTAAACACTTTAAGTTAATGGCCTGCTATTTTGATTTTTGTTGGTAAAATTTTCCTTATGAGAGCCTTATGAATAGGACCTTATTTTGCTAAATTCTACCCTGTATGAGGCGTAAGTTTGGTAAATTTTGCCTTATGTGAGGCCCTTATGAATGAATGGTGATGTTGTGTATTAAAATGGTTGTTGTGTTGTCTATCCAACTGTATTGGCTATTCAAGTGGTCTTACATATGTTGTGTTTGTTATGTGTCCTACAAATGGTGTTGTGTTGTCTATTCTGAAGTATGAAAGAATGACTAGGTTGTTGGTCGTTATTGAAGTGTTGCAGATTAATTGAAGCTTCAATTGGCAACATAGATACAAAATGACACACATACATTTTCAATTTTAACTAAACATAACAACAACAAATCAAAAAGAACTCCAAATATACAGCACTTGAACTACTGTTTGTTGATGAACATAGCAACAACACATAAAAATACACAAAAGTATCTTCCTATTGCACATACATCATTTCAACCTTCTATTGAATCTCTTCTCCAATAAAAAATTACAGTTTCTCAAGTTGTCAATATCTAATACATATTTCTTGCTCCAACTCATTGATTTTGTTCACCAATCTTGGAAGGATAAAACTTGATCTTGGATCCACTTCTTCTTTTTCTCACCATCGAAAAACAATTGCAATTTTTAGACTGGAAATGATCTAAAATAGTACATTAGCATCGTTCAAAATAAAATGTAGCAAGAATACATAAAAAAAAAAGCACATACAACATAGCATGGCCAAGACCAAAATCTTTTTGCTGGATTTAATTTCGACCAATAAGTTTCGAAATTTAGTGAAAGTCTGTGTTTGCATAGCACTATAGCGTTGAGCATTAGGTCTGATTCATCCATACAAAGCCTATTCAAGTTTTCATTTGCCAGTTTTGATAAATTTCAAGAAAATTTAAAATTCTAATTAGGGACCTAAATAAGAAATTAGAGCATATTACGAACCCTAAATTCAAGATTTGAAGTAAAAATGAACATTAAAACCTAAACCCTACTTAATATTGAGAGGGAATCCTGAATTTTTAACAAAAGAAACAAGAATTAATGGTGGGGAAGAACAAACAATGGGTTATTTAAAGGTGGGGAATATGACCGTTAGAGAAGGAGGAAATTTTCGTCACATTTCTGCGTCTAACACACCTATAGGCGGTGAGAAAACCTCCCATGACAGTTCAGCACTTAGTTGTGTAGAAAATAGAGAAGTATTATGTTCAAGTTGGTAATGGGACACCCGTGGAGTTGGAGTGTGTAGTTTGAGGGTATAGATTAGGGGGTTAGACCATTTTTTTTAAAAATAATAAGTATTTGTCTCAACTAAGCCCCAAAACCCCATGAATCATTATTATAGTCAACCAATGAAGAAAACCCAATTCCTATGCTAATTAATTCTGTATAGAATTGAATTTAATAATAATATAATCAACATTTGGGAATTGATCACTGTACATGTATAATTGAACTCAATTACAAAAAAAATTGCTTATGTGAATGGTAGCACTGACCTTTATGGTTGTGCTTGCCATAGGCACAGAAGAATGATTTCTTTTTTTTATATCTTTTCTAAATTAATTATATATTAAAAGCAATAATTCCTACGAACCTATTTTAGTATTTTAGACTTGGTACCTTTTTTTAATAATAAACAAATTACTCACATATTAACTAACTATAGATAAATGACTACTCAAAATTATCAAAAATTGTCTTCCGGGTCTGGGTCATTACATTATTCACCACTAAAAACCATGTTTGTCCTCGAACATAAAGAAGAAGCATGAAGAATATTTTACATTACCAAAATCTTGAGGTTTTACCTACAAGTAGATGATCATCTCTCCAAGTAAGTTCATCCTTAAGACCATTCCATCAAGAACACCTACTAAAACTAAACATTCGAATCAAAATAACTGACATTCAAATTAAGATAAATTACCATACCACGTAATATGTGGACCCAATCTGAAGAAAATCCTCTAAACAACAACACACCATCAGGTCGAATCCTTCCTCACATCTCTATGAGAGATTTGTAAACCAATGCCGCCTAAAACTAAGACCAAAATTGTATCAACTACCAACCCCTCATATTGCTCAAACCATCACAAATCTTGTCAAGATTTATTTTTCACATCATAATCTTTCCATGAGCTTAAGTTATAAAAATATAATCTTAAGATATGAAGAACTCATCAAGGGACAATCAAACTTATCTAATCAAAACAAGAATAAGATCAAGTAATACCCAATAAGAGATGCATTTCCAAATGCAGAACCTCTAGCAATACTCTTAGACAGTTGTAAATCTTCATAGATTTTATACAAGTTATCATAAGCAGGGTTGTACATGTAGAACCAATGGAATTATTTAACTATTCCCAACAACACTTAATATATCATAACTGAAAGGACCAAGTCTATCCAAGGATCCTACCCTATCAAGAGGTCATAAGTGGATTGATGCACCCTATGCACCACTAAGAATTTACACATAGATATAGAAACACACATGAACATATACATCGAAAAATACTCCAAATCATTTCCGAAACAAAGTAGGTGGTCGCATCATAATATACAGAAGCAAGTTTGAATAACACATGATACTCCTTCCATAGTGTTGATGCTTCAATATGTGTTTATTTTCATATTTCATGATCAATGACACTAACCTACAGTTTGGGATCGTGTCCCAAGGCAGTGGTAGTAAAAGTTGTAGCTACTTAGAATTGCGTATTAAATAGTGGTAGTTTAAGAAATTTTTGAATATTAAGATAAAACAAGTTTAATTTGTGACACCAAAGTGTCAAATATTAAGAAAGGGGTTTTTTTCACAAGTAGTAGAATAGCAAAAATAAAGGAGAAAACAAGTATGGGGGAAGTTCTTGGGGTGTGACCGCAATACATTTTTACATAAACTAATGGGTACATCCTTTTGATAGTAAAATTCGCAAGACAATGGTGACTAGTCTATGCTTTAGGTTAATGTAAATTCCCCCTGGCGAAACTTACCCCATATCAAATGGGTTACTCCCGGTCACCCTCTCATCTAAACTAACCAGTCTACGCCTTACCCACTCTATGACCATTCGACAGAGGGTGGTTGGATATGAGACTAGGTCTCACCTTATCGAGCTAAACCTCATGTTGACCAACATCTTAGGCCATCAGTCTAGTGGTCTTAGTTTCTAGACCACCCTTTCGACCAACACAGAAACACATGCGTGGTTTTTTATTTGCAACTAGAAACCCATTAAATTAAACCATAACCACTATGTTAAATCACCGCTAAATGCATCTAATCCTATCAGCAAGCAAGACCGAACAATAATATCAACACATATTCGCTAAATTACACCCCAAAAATGGGGATTTTTAGCCACACATCAAGCAATAATCAAATATACTTTAAATGAAAAAGGAATCAAGTGGGTATAAGAGATTAAACCTTAAAAGTGGCAAAGAAAGTTAAGTGGAGAAGTCCCACTTCAATAATTGGAAGAGAACTTCTTTATTCAAGCTTCCTCAAAACCCTCTCCAACTTAAGAGAAAACATAAGAACAAAGTTTCTAAAATAAAATATCAAGTGTAGAATGTTTCACTCTCAAAAATTTTATATATATTTAATAAAAAAGATCATCATTTATAGACTTCAGATTTGGTGCTGGTTGATCCGTTCCGCGTCTTTAGTCTTGAATCGGCAAGTGATTCGGCGATTCTCCCTTTCTCTGGTTTGTCGCCATTTATGCGTTGCCTTATATCCATGCATTTTGTAATGTTGCACGGAATAACTATACTTCGTGGAAATATTCGGCGAAGCGCCGACTGCTTCTTTTCGTCACCTTTTGATCCATTTTCTTTAGGGATCACTTGTTGTAACAAAAGGAAAAACTTTTCTATATGGCATATCGCCAAGTGTGCTTGGTAATGCACTTTGCATCATCAGCTCTTTTCATCTAATTTTGCTTCCATTTTGCGCCCTAGTGTCCGTGCTCCTACCAAATCCTCAAAAACCTGAAACTTAGAAGTTTTTATCAGATATCGAGATAAAATACACATTTGAGGACATTGTTTTAATTAAAATGATGCCCTAGATAAGTCTAATTTGAGGACTCCTAAACACCCCAACTTAAACTTTTGTTTGTGCTAAAGTAAAAATCGACTTCAGAAGTTCAAATAGAATGTCAGAAATAGCACTACACAAGACTCAATTATGAATGTACACAAGACTCAAATTACTCATGCATAGCTCAATTGTATACTCGAAGATTCAAGTTATGACACACCATTACCAAAGATTCTCCAGCTCACAGTCCTTGCTACTAATGCAAGTTCAAGCTCAACAAAATTATCCACATGCCCTCACACAAAGAATGATTCCATTTTCACAAACGTAGACTAATAAACATAGGATCAGGAATCTGATGCAACACTCACACTCACAAAGAGGAACACAATGCATGTTTTCACCCATAGGTTTGCCCTTATTTTCTAATTGACCTTCGGTTCAGTTCAGTCAAGATGAAAAGGTATTTCTAAGGCTTATAATGGGGCTGAGTGCAAAGGTATGGTCATTTGGGCTTAGCGACTTTTTCTCCAATGACATGTGATTTCCTTAAGCTATCTCATATGTTCGTTCCTTAATCCTTAGTCAAGTGCTTCTAAGTCGTCTTTTATTTTCCTTCATGGATTGCTTTGAAACTCGATTTCTTTTCATTTTGTGCTGTTATTTCACGAATTTTCTTTTCGTTTTCTTTTTCTTTTCTTTTCGATTTCTTTTTTATTCTTTTTTTGTATGGAGGGATTTCATTTCTCTTCAATACAATGGGTTTGTGAGACTTTTCTTGCACTTCTGGACTTCTTCTTTCCCTTCTTACCACACCATTAAGTTAGGATTTTTGCCTATGTTGGCTATTCACTTATATAACATACCGAAAGGATTATCGGTGATCGATAACGTAAAGTCTAGGTTTCATCAAGGTTTTTCCAAGTAATAGGTAAGGTTCAAAGGGTGTTCAAAAGAGTTTAACACACTCACAGGTAGGCCACAAAAGAGGTGTATATCAAAGTTGACTCACAGTCCTATGAATTTCCTGAGATCATGTCAATAGGATACCTTTCTAAATCAATTAGACTAACTGGGAAAATTCTAGGATTATTCATGCAAGGTTCAAGGTAAACTCATCACACAAGGCACTGATACTTAAGTCAAATTAACACACTTTCTCTAGTGTGCAAGCGTAATTGCAAAAGAATCAATTTAATAATTGGCTAATCACAACGGGATGCAAAAAGTTCACATATTGCGTATGTCACTTCATTCATTCTCGTTATACCTGCATATTCATGTTTGTTCGATCAAGAGCACTTTTTAAGTCATTGGTATTGATAAAACTGAGACTTAAATTTGTACAGAAACAACCACTTTCAACACAAGAGGTGGTGAAATTCTCAAAAGTTGAAATTTTTTGGAAGGGTCAAAATTTATATGAAATTAGGACCCCAAAAGAAATCCATAATCTCCAACATTTGCGGAAGCAATTATGAAACGCAATTACACAGAGAACCCAAACATATATCAAAATACATAAACATTCAGCACAACAAAACAAGGTGAGTTTTACCCCCACCATAAATAACATCATTTTTCCTCAAATGATAATAATTACAATATCCAAAATTTTAAGCAACATAAAAAAAAATGGTCAAGTAAAAAAGAGATCTTGTTTATGCATATTCTTCATCTGTCAGGGTATGAGCGCCTAAAGTGTCTTCCCAAAATAAGAAAACTGCTCCTGAAGTGTTATAATTCTGAGTTTCACCACTAATTTTAGCTTCATTAGCCTCGGCAGCGATATTAGCTACAATCATCCTTCTATCTCATGACCTACCCTGAAGGCATGTACAGCATTGACGAACCCTCGTGACCATGAGGGCACATTAGGGTCGACGGGAATTTGCATTTTGGCCCTGGCTTCCTTGGTGTAATTCCTCTGTCTGGCTAGCTCTACTCTGTTTTCCTCGTCTCTAAAGTCTTGTTCTCTAATGTTATTGGGTGGATCATTTCTCCCTTTAACTTTTAGTCTATCCATCTCCCCAAAAAGTTCGATGACAAGTTAGGCAGTAATTTAGAAATGGGGTAAATGAGGTTTTGACTGTAGAGTCACTTTGCCAAGCTAAATTTTAACTTGTTGATTCTGTTAGGACATTCATTAAAAAGATGTAAAAATGATATAAGGGTGTAGAACAAAAAAGCGGACAAAGAATATTTCAGTAAGTATCTACGTGCATTTTGTAACTCAATCTGACCATTGAATGTTATAAATCAGCCAGTACATAAAGCATTTAATTAAAGGCAAATTAGTGATTTTAGCCGAACCGCCGAGCGGCTTGGAGAGCTGCACTCAACTCATAAAACATCTCAATGTGCCTATTTTCATTCCATTTTTTAATAATCGACCACACAACCCCTGATAATGCAACTAAAGTCTTTTCAACATCGATTTTTACCGAAGACCCATAGATTTTCCACCATCCAAAAACATAACAATTAAGCTCAAAGTACAGCCGAATGGGATTTTACCAACTACGCATGAAATATCGAGTAATAATTGACAATAAACGCTATGCCATCAACTTAGAGATTTAGCAAATATTTGGCACTATTAATCATTACCTAAATGAGTACAACTTTCGATAAGATAATTGCAGGGTTTAATTACTGACCTTTAGTGATGAATGAGAGTTTAATTGTGTGCGAGGTAGCAATACAATCAAAATTAGAGAAGAGCCTGACACTTAAAATACAATAGAATGCAAGAAATATAGCAACTAGAGTGCAACTGTGAGTTTTTGAAAGAGACAAAGTGAAAGGAAAGGTTTAAAGTAGGATTCTTAAGCCCAGTGCCTGTGACCGTCTGTCCTATGCTCATTCAGGGATATTAGTTTATCTACCTTAATGAATCGGTGAAGAACCTAGTATCTATATTGTCGACAAATATAACAGGATTCAATTCTTGCGAAATTTGCATTGGCGGTCTTTGTCGTAATCGCCAACTAGGTTGGCAAATCACTGACAAAAGTTATCATTCCGCCAAATTTTGCAGACTCAACCTTTTAGGTGCATATAGTCAAACAACGGGGAATTATTAGTTACGCTGAACGTATTGGCATTCCGCCAAGAGGACTTGTTCACCGTCACTTTGCATCTTTTCAAGAAATTTTTTTCCTGAACCTGTACAACCAAGACACACTTATTTTATCAAGATATCAAAAAGAAATAAAGTTAGAGGTTTTGGGTTGTCTCCCAAGCAGCGCCTTAGTTAACATCGTAGTACGACTCAAGTCAGTCTTCACATTTCACACTTAGGGTTCGCCATAGTGTCACTAGACAATCCATTTTGGTGTCTCAAGTTGAGATGAGATGAGATACGGCCTATCTGGGCCTCTAAATGCTTGATTGAGAGGGAATGAGAGTTGACGGTCTAACTGATGGTGGAAACATCTTCTTTCATACTTTTTAGAATTTTGTCTAACCCTTCAACTTTGTTAAGTATATGTGAGAGCATATCCTCAGATCTACTACCTTCTAGATCCTTGGGGTTTTGTCGATCATGGAGAGTTACATACCTATCCTTCTTCCCATCTTTCTAAGGCGAATTTCAATCTCTCCAATCTCGATCTCTATCCTTCCATCCTTTCTCTCTATGCCAACCTTTGTTACCATCCTGCCTCGGGTAGTTTGAAACCACCACTTTGGTTTGCTAAGAAGTTTACCTCTTCACTCTATAAAGCTTCAAACTTCATGTCATCGGGACTTTTACTCCCAACTCCGATATCATACATTATGGGTGCCTGCTGCCATGACATTCTTGGACAGAATATCAAGATGTGTCGTGATCTTGACCATGTTTTGGTCCCTTTCATTGTCTTTTTCAATTTTCTCATTATATAACCGAAAGGTGACAAAAGAAATTTGGTCCTCACAAGTATTTCATGCCCTGTTGATGGTTGTCATGCCATCTAGAGGTTGGACTGTCACAGCATATGGCTGTTGCATTAGTCCTCTCGGTAAGAGTGTAAGACACCTAAAATGAAGGTTTATAGAGCCTCACATGTGCCTATTAAGCTTTTTAACATGTTAATGAAGTGTTTTAAAGCATTTATGGTTGATTTGAAGTCATTTGGAAGTCAAACGTCCAAGAACATCCAAGATGTTCGAAAGTTAGCTCTTGGACGCACTTGTGTGTGCCTAGCATGTTTTGATGTGTTGAGTGTGTTGTTTGATTCTCAAACTGGTATGTAAGGTCCTTGACATGTATATGAGTGTATTTAAATTGGAAACTTCTGATAAAACTCCCCAAGTACAAACCAACGGGTCCTTGAGGAGGACCCAACTTGTGGGCAAAAGTTATCTCAAGTTGGCAGCTTACTTCCTTAATGTTCACGGGCGACTACACGGCCAGAGGAGTCGACCACAGTCCGTGAACTTTGTCGTGGAACTTTCCTTAGCCGCTTGGAATATTTGAAAGGCAATGGAGACACATCCCCAAGGACCACGGACCGTCATAAGGGTCGTGAACCACCTTCTGGATCGTGACAGTGGCCGTGATCCCTGGGCGGGCTGGCCAAGATTAGATTTCCAAATAAATTCAATTCAATCATTTATTAATTGGGGTTGATTTTAAATGTACTATACATTAAACAATAATATTTTAAGTTCCTTTAACAAGTAATAAACCCATTATTTTCAAAACATAAAATCAAAACCCCAAGTTCTTCTCTCTAACCCAATGAAGAAGAAGGCAGCCATGGAAGTTGGAGTTGAAGGTTTTTTGCCTTCAATTTCGTGGGATTTTCTTCAGGTAGAAGAAATGGTAATCCTTCATATTTATATATTCATTCATCTAGAGAGTTCCTTTACAGGTTTTCAAAAAAAATTCATGATCAAACTCTATATCTTTCAATCTAGCCGTGGGTTCTTTCTCAAAATGATTTCAAAAGCATTCTTATGATTAATTGATGTTTGTATAATTATTTTAAAGTGAATTTAAATCCAATTTCATGATGAACCCATGTTCCCTCCTATTCTCAAATTAGCCTATGTTATGGGCATTGTGATTTTGACTTTATATTGATTGAATTATTCTTTTTAGCATATTGAATTGCTTGTACCTACTGCCAATAATGTTGTATTATGTATATTTGATACAATGTTGATCAAGGCTTCATTATTTGGTAAGGTTGATATACATTCTTCCATATTCTATAGATTGACAATGTAGTGTTAACATGTGATCTTGATTCTAGTGTAGTTGATGCATGATTTCGTTTAGGTTATGATCTGCTTAGACACTTCCCTATATTGTATTATTGATGAATTATGTGTATTAATCATGTATTATCAAAGCAAGGGATATTTGGTAAGGTTGCTATACTCCTATGTTTTCCAATAGAATTGTTAGCAGACTTGGCCTTGTATGGCATTGTGTGGCATGGTCCACTTGCGGTGGTGGTGTTTACCTTATTGTCAATATATATGTGATTTTATCATGGCCTTTAAGGCAATTTTATTATGAAGGTGTTGTGATGATGATCTCCAAATGTGAAGCATGCCTAGTTTTCTGTTCTAGTTTTTATCTAGGTTATGTCGTTAATGCTTGTGAATGACTATGTTAGGGTTATGTTTAGGTGCCGCGATTGATGAAGTATAGATTATCAATGAATCCCTACCTATGTTCCCCTATGTGTATATGTTATTAGATAATGTTATGAATCTTAAGTGTAATGTGAAGTCAGCTTGTCTCCTATGCGAAATTGTGATGTGTGGTCTATACTTGAATGTGCATTGTGGTCCTAAGAGGGTGGATGCCTCAATGTTTTGTTGATACCCATTAGGTGATCATATTGACCACTGTACACACAGTTACACTTCATGTATGCTTACAAGTAGTATAGGTTCATGGTGTCTAATGAAATGGTATTCTCATAGGAACTTCTGTCTACTACTATAAATGTAAGCTTATGTCTATGAAGTATGTGATGTAACCCTTAAATAGAATGACTTGATAGGTGTACTACTATGGATAAGGGTATGGGAACTTTTCCATGCATTCCACATGTATGTCGAGATAGGATAGTTCCTAGGTTTGTGTTCTTGTACATGAACATGAATGCATGAGTATGTTATGACTATGCATAATGTCTGAATGTGTTTATGTGACAGGATTGATCATGTAGTTACACATATACCTTTATGCATGAATAAATTAAACTATGAATATTTATGATCTAAAGGTGTTATGTGAAAATTTTGCTCACATGTATTTACACACACACATTTACGATGATCTAGTCAATAGAGAGGCTCTTGAAAGGTGTTCTCAAGGGTACCCTAAACTAGATGGTGCTTTACATATTCTATGTCCATGTGAAAGTACTTCTCACATGATTTAGGTTGATGAACTCTCATGTATGACCTATGATCTAAGCATATGAGGGGTTAACTTTCATAAGCCTATTTTTTAAAAAGTAAATATAATAATGGCTTTTCAATAAAGGGAACATAGATTAGCACCGAGTGAAATTAGATAAGCAGTGCCCCTTCCAAAAGTGGGAAGGCTTGTTCACCATAGTCCTCATGAGGTGGATAAATAAAATGCCTCAATAGGAATTAAGAGGGTTTCAATATATACCTCCAAGTTCCATAAACTATGCTTGCTACATAGGATACAACAAGTGATATCACCTAATATGCTAGCATGTGTTAACGTTCTACCTTGGCTAGGTAGAGCACATTCCCTTGGTGTAAAGCTCTACAAAACCAAATTCCATGTTTAGCACCCATGGTCTTAGTGTCGGTTAAGTCTATAGTTTCCTCCTAAAGTAGAATGGACAATGGAAGTAAAGTAACGAACATAAGTAGGATAACCTAAGGGAAGTTTCTTAGTGTAGGTGGGGGTATTGGTTTTCACTTATGCATTGCACAAGTATCTCTTGAAGGGAATTCTGGGAAGGTTTTATAATGTATATTGTCACGACTCGAATTTAGACCCCAGACAAGACCGACGTCGTTGACCTCTTAGAGGTCGCAAACAATCCTGCATACATCATCCTTACCTCATCTAGGTTAATTTTAGCAGAAAATTTGAATCTTTTTTTATTCTTAACATACGTGTATACACACTACTTAACATCATAGGCGTTCACAAATCAACCATCTAATAAAGAGATAATCAAATGAAAGAATCAGTTCATAATTTTATTAAACGTACTTTTTCACAAACGGCATCAATACAAAGTCTGAGCAAAACTTGAAAGAAACACTAGTGGAAGATTCTCAAATAGCTATAGACTACATCTAAGCTAGATAATAACGGTAGACACCCTTGAAAGCATGAGGGCCTACCAAGTCCGGATGAAAGCTCCACGTCTGGATAGCTGCAACGTTAACCTGTAAGCTCTAGCGTCCACCTATGCCTGCACCAAAAATTGTAGAATTGTATGGTATTGGTACACTCATGTACTATGGGTATATGCAAGCACACACCAAGGACATGCATGATTAAGAACATCTCTTTCCAAACAACATGATTATGGAAAGTCAAGTCAGTGGACTTGCCAAGATGGGATTGGGAAAGTTTGTGAGATTTCCAAATTTGGATTAGGAAAGTCATGCCATAAGAGTAACATGCATCATCAAACTTATCATATTGCACACAGCACATAACATCTTACACATAGCACATATCATTTTGCATATAGCACATAACATCTTTCATATCATTCATTCATATACCATGAGACCTTGGAATCATGGACTTGACATTAAGACTTTCCAAAATGAGGGCTCAACATATGGGACCTCAACTAGGGAGCCTTCATTAGCAAACACAGAGTCTGCTTCATTCATACGTACTTCATTTCAATTCGTTCATAGGCTAATGTGAATACCACCTATACCTAGGATGTAGTTTAAGACTTTTATCGGGTTCACTGTGCAATAATCAATAATAACCTAGTGTCATTACTTAAGTCTAGCTCACCTCTTGATCATCCTATCCTAACACCTTTGGTATCATTCATTTCATTATGTGCATCATTTGAGGTTGGCCTCATTCATTCATTGGGAACTTTAACTTTAACCGACATAGATCATGTGATAATCATGAAATCTAGTGTCTCCCCTACGCTGAAAAGAGGTGGAATCACTGGCTAAAGTGACCCATAACATGCTAGTGTACATGGGAATTGAACCTCCCCAGATCCCTACATACCGGACAGTCTTATCTCATTAGAGTTACGTGAACCTCCGTCCTTCCCAGAAGAAGGCATTACTGCTCATAGCAAGTCTATCGGTGCTCAGTATGAAGTGCCATTACATTCAACTCATACGTCACGAAAGCTGGCTTTTAGTATGAGGACATCATAGCTCAATAAATGATTTCTCATCTTATCATTATTATTAAGTGTATTATTCTCAATACTTTCATTAGAGTGTTCATAGATATTGGTTTCATCATTAGCTTTACACTCTCATAGGTGAGTACGTTTTGGTAACATTCACTTTCGCTCATTTGAGATTGCTCTCATCTTTTACATTAGCCTCTTATCATATTGTAACCACATTCATTAACTTAAGCACATTTGCTCTTCATAGTTACCCACCCCTTATTATGTGAATGTTCATTTCATCATATGCCAATGTACTTGACCCTTTAGTGTGTTTCACACTCTTACTTAAACCTTCTATGGTTTCATCATCTTATTGTTCATTTCATCATATGCCAATGCACTTGGAGATTAAGTGTGTTTCACACTCTTAACCCTTCTATGGTTTCATCATTTCATTCTTCATTTCATCATTTCATTACATACATCTTAGGTTCACTTACTCATAAGTGTATGCTAGACTTATAGGTCCATACATACAAGCCATGAGTCTTCATTCATAGTTCGTATAAGTTATTCATATCTTTCTACAATTATGTGATACAAGATTTATGCATCTTGTATGTTGCCAAGATCTCAGTTTCGATCTATGTAGGCAGCATTATTCTTGAACTTTTATTCACGTACGTATGACTTATGTATCAATGCGAAATTTGGGAAAGGGAACCCGATTTTGAATCCCTTGGACAACACTTACATTTTTCATTTTGATTTATTTTCGATCAACACGACTTGGGACCAGATATCGATCCCCAACATCTTCATTTTTTTTTATTTTTCGTTCTTTCTCGTTCCCTTGTCTTGGGACCGAAAGGTTGTGGGATTGATCCCCCACAGCCTCATTTATTTTATTTTCTTTTGTTCTTGACTTTTCCGAGTTGACTGTGAGGGTGTGGGATCGAATCCCCACATCCTTACTTTATTTTTCTTTTTAAATTCCTTTTTTCCGCCTAGAGGTCGTGGGCTTGATTCCCACATGCCTCAACATTTCTTTTCTTTTTATTCCTTAGTCTGACCGAGATATTGTGGCTTCGAGTCCCACTTCTTTCATTTCTTATTTTCATAATTCCATTTTCCATCCAAGATCACGGTTCAAATCCCCCTCATCACATTATTTTTTACTCACTTATTTTCATAGTTTTTAACATGGTGAAGTCACGGGTTCAATCCTCCATGACCTCACTTGTTTTAATTCATTTTTCACAACATTTTGAACTACTTCAATGTGATAGAAATCCATCAACTTGTAGCTGGAAATTTTGTAGTTTTTCAGCATCCTTTTCATTACATTACACGTTAGTTCTTAGGGAAATTTCATAGTTCATTTAAAACGTTTTTGGTGCATTTTCATGGATTCGTTTATCCAAGAGTTTCTCACTCAATTCAGCCACATTACACTTCATATGAACATCACGATTGACATAAGATTGTGCACGTAAGAATACAACCATAACATTACATTTTATAGCCTTAAACCTGAGAGCACATAGTCACGGTTCACATTGCACACACGTACACATAGTTTTGGGATCACATAGGTTGTCATTCATACGATTTCAAACACACATTCATGAACATATTCATCATGGAAAAAAAACATGCCTAATATCTACCAGCAAACATACCCAACCTACGAATCATTGGGAGCTAGTGACCATGCAACGGGGAACAGTTTGGGAAAGGGACCAAGAGAGAAGTGAACCCATACCTTTTTGATGTTCAAACCTTGACCTGCTGCCCAAAGTTTCTCCTCCAAATTTACGTCCAACACCGAAAACCTCAACCCCAATTCGACGGACAACCCTCTCTTTACCTAAAGTGATTGATTAGTTGTTTGTTTTTATCTTTCGATGTGACTTCTTCAAGTCTGAAGAACTTTTGTCAATTTTTCTTTTATTGAAGTTATTTTGGAAGAGAGAATGTGAATGAGAGAAGAGAGAATGATCGTGAAGTGAGATAGATGTGAGAGAGTGAAACGTGAAACTAGTTTAGGCTTAGGTAAGGACTTAGTCAAACTAGGACTCTCCTTAACTTTAAAAAAAATCTTATTTTCTTTTTTATTAAATTAACTATAAATATTAATAATTAAGTTAATTTACCAATTTAAATAAAAACAATTTAAATCATTGCTTCCAACAAGGTTCGAACTCGGGTGGAGCAAGACTTCACTCAAAAAGCCAACTTTTGGCCCTCTCTCCCCAAATTGACCCTCAACCTTATAAATTAAATAATTAATTACATATTTAGGGTAATTATGATACTACCCTTATCCTGGAAAAAGACCATTTTACCCCTAAACCCTCCAAACTTTAGATTTCCCCTTTTTAAGTCCGGTAAAGACACATCCGGGTAAATCTTCATATTCGGGAGCCCAACATGGTTGGACCAACCTTTCATAACTCAAATAATTCCCCAAGTTAGTTGGATTTGTTGTCGCAAGGGTTCAGAGGTTTGGTTCTATGCGCATCAATCCATGTGAACCCGGTCTAATCGTAGGCATTCTAGACACATTAAGCATTACTTAGCATATCCATTTTTTAGGATTGTTACATTATCCCCCCCCCCCTTAGGAACATTCGTCCCTGAATGACACTAGTAACTATCTAGAGTAATGCCAGCCAAATCATAACATAGTTACTGTACACAATCAAGCAATAGCAACAAATAATGGAGAGATAAGGAAACTTAGACTTAAGATTAGGAAGTCTAACCTCAAGGGCTGAAAAAATGTGGGTAGCGGGATCTCATATAATCCTCGGCCTCCCACGTAGAACCCTCAACAAGATGATTCCTCCACCATACCTTTACTGTGGAAACCTCCTTGTTCCTAAGCCGCTTGATTTGTCTGTCTAAAATCTCAACATGTACTTCCTTATAGGACAAGTCTTCTCGACCCCCAAACCTTTAACAGGTAGAATCGATGCTGGATCACCTAGGCACTTCTTTAACATAGAGACATGAAAGATTGGATGAACAAAAGCTAGCTCCGCAGGCAATGCCAACTCATAGGCCACCTCACCCACACGCTGTAGAATCTCGTATGTCCCAACATGTCTCAGACTCAACTTTTCCTTCCTGCCAAACCTCATCACCCCCTTCATAGGTGATATCTTCAAATAGACCTGCTCACCAACATCAAACTCTAAGGGTCATTTTCTGTTTTCTGCATAAGACTTCTGCCGACTGTAAGCAGTAGACAACCTGTCGTTAATCATTCTAACTTTCTCTAAGGCCTCATTAATGATCTCTCGACCAAAAATGTATTACTCTACAACCTCGAACCACCCAACTAGAGACCTACAGCTTCTACCATGCAGAGCCTCAAACGGTGCCATGCCAATGCTGGAGTGATAATATTATTATACGAGAACTCTATCAAGGGCAGATGGTTCTCCCAGCTACCCCTGAAGTCAATCACATACGCCCTAAACATATCTTCTAATGTCTTAATGGTGCTTTCTGCCTGCCTATCAGTCTGAGGATGTAATGCAGTACTAAGTTTTACCTGCGTGTTTAAGTTCTTCTAGAAGGATCTCTAGAAATGTGAAGTGGACTGAGCTCCTCTGTCATAAATGATAGGATAAGGAATCCCATGCCATCTCACAATCTCATCAATGTAGAGTCTCGCATAATCCTCGGATCTATAAGTAAACTTCAAAGGGATAAAGTGGGCAGACTTAGTCATCCTGTCCACAATAACCCATATGGAGTCATGTTGTATCCTAGTCTTCGAAAGACCAACCACGAAATCCATATTAATTACCTTCCACTTACATGTGGGAACCTCGATTATCTGAGTAAGACCGCCAGTCTTAAGATGTTCTACCTTAACCTGTTTACAATTAGGACATTTGGCCACATATTATGCAATGTCCTTCTTCATGTCATCCCACCAATAGATCTGCTTAAGATCATGATATATCTTGGTGGAACCTGGATGTATAGAATATCTTAAACCATGGTCCTCTGCAATGATATTGGTCCGCAAATCATCCATATCTAGTACACATAGCCCGTCCTGGTACCTAAGTATGTCGTCATCTCCCAAAGCAAAAGACTCATTCATCTTACCCAACACTGAGTCCTTCAGCTCCATCAACACAGGATCAAGATGCTGACCCTCCTTGACTTCAACTATTAAGGATGATTCAGAACTAGGATGAACTGAAACACCCCCACTAGTAGAGTCAACTAACCGTATACCTAGTCTGGCCAGTCTGTGTATATCTTTCACCAGCTCCTTCTTCTCATCCTCAATGTGGGCTTTACTTCCCATGCTCATCCTACTCAAAGCATGAGGTACAAAATTAGCCTTACCTGGATGCTAGTGGACATTCATGTCATAGTCCTTCAAAAGCTCCAACCACCTCCGCTGACATAGATTAAACTCCCTCTGTGTGAACACGTACTGGAGACTTTTGTGTTCTGTGAACACATACACATGCACTCCATACAAGTAGTGCCTCCACAATTTCAGTGCAAACACTACAGATGCCAACTCCAGGTCATGAGTGGGATCATTCTTTTTATAAACCTTGAGTAGTCTGGACACATACGCTATTACCTTAAAACCACGCATAGGAACACAACCCAAACCAACCCTAGATGCATCACAATGAACAGTGTAATTCTTTTCACACTTAGGCAAAGTACGGACCGGGATGAAGTGAGCCTGTCCTTAAGCTCCTGGAAACTCTTTTCTAAAGTCTCCGTCCATTGAAACTTGGTATTCTTCTTAGTCAAAGCTGTCAATGAGGCAGCAATGGAAGAAAGCCCTCGACGAACCTGCGATAGCAACCAGCCAATCCCAGAAAGCTACGGATATTAGTGGGAGTAAGTGGTTTTGGCAAGTTCTTAACAGCCTCAGTGTTCCTGGGATCAACCTTTACACCTTTGTCAGACATAACATGACCCGGGAAGGTCACTGATCTAAGCAAGAATTCATTCGTGCTAAATATGGCATACAGCTGATGTTGTCTAAGTACCTTCAAGGTTACTCTCAAATGTTGTTCATGCTTGTCCTTGGTGTTAGAGTAAGTGAGAATGTCATCAATGAATACAATGACGAAAGAGTCATGGTATTCACGGAAGACCCTACTCATCAGATCCATAAATGCAGTAGATGCATTCGTGAGACCAAATGACATAACTAGGAACTCATAGTGACCACAACGGGTACAAAAGGTTGTCTTTGGGATATCTCCATCCCTAACCCTGAGCTGATGGTACCCTGAACGAAGATCAATCTTCGAGAAGAACCTAGACCCTTGGAGTTTGTGGAACAAGTCATCTATTTTGGGAAGTGGATACTTATTCTTGATAGTAACTTTGTTAAGCTGCCGATAATCGATACACATTCTAAAGGTTCTATCTTTCTTTTTTTAAATAACACTGGAGCGCACCAATGGGATATGCTGGGCTGAATGAAACCCTTATTAGTGAAATGTTTTATCTGCAGCTTCAACTCTTTGAGTTCAGCTGGAGCCATTTTGTAAGAAGGAATTGAAATTTGGTTTAGTATAGGGTTCTAAGTCGATACCAAAGTCATTCTCTCGAGGGGGAGGAACTCCAGGCATATCATCAGGAATACATCTTGGAACTCATTCACTACAGGCACTGAATTTATGGAAGGAATGTCATGATCTTAATCATTAACACGCACAAGATGACATAATAACCCCTTGGACATCATTTTATTGGACTTGAGGTTCGAAATCAAGGGATTAGGCTGACACGAGTTGTACCCCTCCCAGGCCGGCTCTTCTTCATTAGGGAAACAAAATCTCACAACCCTACAACAACAATCCATACAAGAATAACAACTATGATGCTAGTCCATGCCAAGAATAACGTCAAAATCATGCATTGGTAACTCAACCAAGTCTACACACATAGTCTTACCACTTACAACTATTGGGCAATCCTTGTATTCTCTATCAGTTCTTACATTTTCTCCTAAAGGTGTACTAACCACTATAGGATCATTTAGAACTTCAGGTATTATCTCAAAAGTGAGATCAAGTAAAGGAGTTACAAAGGAAAGCGTAGACCCTGGATCAAGTAAAGCATAAACAGAAGTTGAGAATACTTGTAGCATACCTATGACCACACTAGCGGACTTCTCCTGCTATTCCCTTCCCTTAAGGGCGTAGAACCTGCTCCTCTTAGGAGGCTTGTCTGTTGCTGCATCATGTGGATTAGTCCAAGGATGGGCATTACCTCCATCCTGACCCCCGTTCTGTGGGCAGTCCTCAACCATGTGCCCACTCTTACCGCAACCGAAACAGGCATGAGTGCCCTGTTTGCACTCCTATTGTGAGCATGGCCACACTTACCATAGTTTTTCCTGGGACGCTGCATGTCATCTCCATTCCCTTCTTGGGCTCGGCTCTACCTCCTCTAAGTGTTGTATTCCTTTCAAAGTTATAGTTCCCTGAAGTCTATTGACCCTTTTTTAATCTAGGCTACTCATGGATGCCAAATTTGTTCCTGTTGCCCCCATTGCTAGGACCTGCCTAATCATGAGGCTTAGGCCTCCTAGCATCACGGACGCCCCTCTTCTTCCAACTGTCCTCTACCTGCTGGACATGCACCATCAACCTGGAGAGGTCCATGTTATTGTGGAGCGTCCCTGACCGACACTCCTCCTCCAGATCTCTGGTGTTTCCTGTGAGGAACCTACTCATATCATCCCTGCTGTTAGATACAAGGGAAGTAGCATACCTGTAAAGTTTGACAAACTTCAGGGAATACTCCCTGACTGTCATAGATCCCAGTTTAAGGTTGATGAACTCCTCAATTTGGAATCCCTCATCTCTCTTGGAAAGAATCTCTCAAGGAAGGCTGTCTTAAACAGATTCCAAGTGATCGGAGCTCCAACCAAAGCTCGGCTATCTTGCCACATCTTTCCCCAAGTTTGTGCAACATCCTTGAGCTGATAGGAAGCCAACTCTGCATTCTCGAGTATCTGTTGATCCCATAGCCACCAAAATCTTATGCACCTCATCAACAAACTCTTGGGCATCCTCCGAAGTCTTCGACCCAGTGAAAAGAGGAGGATTCATCCTCGGGAAGTCTCTCATCCTGTCATCCGTGCTACGAACCGGTGGGTTCTCCCTCTAAACGTTTTGACGGTTGACCTGGTCATTCATGGCTTGATCCTGCATAGTGATGTACTGTGCCATCTGGTCCAGATATTCTCGCACCTCCACATCAGTCAACCCAGTAGGGTTAACCGGCATAGCTACTCCTTAAGCTGGAGCGAGGTGTTGAACCTTATTGTCCCCAACAGTTGTTCCTGCTTTCCTCTAACCAATGGTTCTCCTAGTATTCATTCTCTGAAAACAATAAGCATTGATGTTAGACACGCTGACAACATCAAGAAAGCAAACATAAGGAAAAGGCACGATGAGATCAGAAGAAAGAAATTTTCATACGCATCATGTAGTCTCTAATCCCGGATAGTGGTGAACTTCACTACCATGACTTAGAAACTACTCAATGTGGTAGATGTGAACTTATTATTCTCGGAATTTAACCTAGGGCTCTGATACCAACATTGTCAAGATCGGAATTTAGACCCCAGACGAGACCGGCATCATTGACCTCTTAGAGGTCGCAAAAAATCCTAGATATGTCATCCTTACTTCATCTAGGTTAATTTTAGCAAAAAATTTGAAACTTTTTTTATTCTTAACATACATGTATACACACTACTTAACATCATAGGCGTTCACAAATCAACCATCTAATAAAGAGATAATCAAATAAAAGAATCAGTTCATAATTTTATTAAACGTACTTTTTCCCAAACGGCACCAATAAAAAGTCTAAACAAAAGTTGAAAGAAACACTAGTAGAATATTGTCAAATAGCTATAGCCTACATCTAAGCTACATAATAACGGTATACATCCTCGAAAGCATGAGGGCCTACCAAGTCCTAACGAAAGCTCCACGTCTGGATAGTTGCAACGTTAACCTGTAAGCTCTAGCGTCCACCTATGCCTGCACCTAAAATTGTAGAATTGTATGGTATTAGTACACTCATGTACTATGGGTATATGCAAGCACACACCAAGGACATGCATGATTAAGAACAGCTCTTTCCAAACAACATGATTATGGAAAGTCAAGTCAGTGGACTTGCCAAGATGGGATTAGGAAAGTTTGTGAGATTTCCAAATTTGGATTAGGAAAGTCATTCCATAAGAGTAACATGCATCATCAAACTTATCATATTGCACACAGCACATAACATCTTACACATAGCACATATCATTTTGCATATAGCACATAACATCTTTCAAATCATTCATTCATATACCATGAGACCTTCGAATCATTGACTTGGCATTAAGACTTTCCAAAATGAGGGCTCAAAATATGGGACCTCAACTAGGGAGCCTTCATTAGAGAACACAGAGTCTGCTTCATTCATACGTACTTCATTTTATTTCGTTCATAGGCTAGTGTGAAAACCACCTATACCTAGGATGTAGTTTAAGACTTTTATCGGGTTCACTGTGCAATGATCAATAATAACCTAGTGTCATTACTTAAGTCTAGCTCACCTCTTGATCATCCTATCCTAACACCTTTGGTATCATTCATTTCATTATGTGCATCATTTGAGGTTGGCCTTATTCCTTCATTGGGAACTTTAACTTTAACCAACATAGATCATGTGAGAATCATGAAATCTAGTGTCTCCCCTACGCCGAAAAGAGGTGGAATCACCGGCCAAAGTGACCCATAACATGCTAGCGTACATGGAAACTGAACCCCCCCAGATCCCTATATTGGCAGTATAGGTTCGAAGACTAGGAGATATAAGGAGACCCATACCCGTCATGCCAAACAGTCTCATCTTATGAGAGTTACGTGAACCTCCGCCCTTCCCAGAAGAAGGCATCACCTCTCATAGCTAGTTTATCGATACTCTGTATAAAGTTCCATTACATTCAACTCATATGTCACGGAAGTTTGCTTCTAGTATAAGAACATCATAGCTGAATAGATGATTTCTCATCTAATCATTAGTATTAAGTGTATTTTTCTCAATACTTTCATTAGAGTGTTCATAGAGACTGGTCTCTTCATTAACTTTACACTCTTATAGGTGATTACGTTTTGGTAACATTTACTTTGGATCATTTGAGATTGTTCTCATATTTACATTAGCCTCTTATCATATTGTCACCACATTCATTAACTTAAGCACATTTGTTCTTCATAGTTACCCACCCCTTATTTCGTGCATGTTCATTTCATCATATGCCAATGCACTTGGCCATTTAGTGTGTTTCACACTCTTACTTAAGACTTCTAGGGTTTCATCACTTCATTGTTCATTTCATCATATGCCAATGCACTTGGCCATTTAGTGTGTTTAATACTCTTACTTAACCCTTATAGCGTTTCATCATTTCATTAATACATGTTAGGTTCACTTACTTCTAAGCGTATGCTAGACTTATGGGTTCATACATACAAGGACATGCAACAGGGAACAACCCCTAGTTTTTGGATTTGAATATACTGAACCTTAAGGGGTCTCTTGAAAAGGGACCAAGAGAGAAGAGAACCCATACCTTTTTGACGTACAAACCATGACCTGATGCCCAAATTTTCTCCTCCAAATTCATGTCCAACACCGAAAACCGCAGCCCGAATTCGATGGACAACCCTCTCTTTGCCTAACGCGGTTGATTAATTGTTTGTTTTTATATTTCGTTGTGAGTTCTTCAAGTGTGTATAACTTTGGTCAATTTTTCTATTCTTGAAGTTATTTTGGAAGAGAGAACGTGAATGAGAGAAGAGAGAATGATCGTGAAGTTATATAGATGTGAGAGAGTGAAACGTGAAAGTACTTTAGGCTTAGGTAAGGACTTAGTCAAACTAGGACTCTCCTTAACTTTAAAAAAGATCTGATTTTCGTTTTTAATAAATCAGCTAATAAATATTAATTAACTAAATTGATTTACCAATTTAAATTAAAACAATATAAATCATTGCTTTCCACCTAGGTTCGCACCCGGGTAGAGCAAGACTTAAATGCAATGTGTGGTTTTATATGATGTTTGACCTTCGAATATGACTATATGAAGTATGTGAACTGTATAATGCTTATTGTATCAAATTTTTATTATGTTTTCACAAAAAGGGATGATGCGTGTTTTCAAGTAAAATGTTCCTTTTAAATGCATGGTTGCCATACTTAGTGCATTCTTGTACTAACACCATTCCTCTTTACTTTTTACATTAAGTGTAGGTTATGGATGCTTAAAGTATGTCTCTAAGGTGAAGGGATTGATATGTGTTTCCACATCTCAAGGAAAGGGATCCTTATGTTTCAAGGAATCCCTACATTATGTTGATGTAAAGTCATGTAATAGTTTAGTTAATGTTTTATGTTATAAGGGCTAGACCCTAATCTACTTTAATGATGTTGAATATAATATGGAAAAGAGACTTATAGTCTAACTATGTAAATATGGTATTATATATATATATAATGGAAGTGATGTTCTAGCATACGATGTACTATGAAAGTTTTAAAATTTTCCGCTAAATTACCTATGACAATGCGATGAATGATAACTATGGGCTTGTATAAGACTTTCGAGAGGTCAAGTACATCACGTTACTTCTATGGGGTGCTTCTCGGTTGTGACAAAGAGTTTTTTGCCACCCCTTTGTTGATTGAGTCTAGGCTCCGATAAATGTATTGGAGGAGGACATTATCAGGACAACCATGCATTAGGCATTGAAGTACCAGCTTTTTCAATCGGAGCCAAGTTTCATNATATATATAGATATATATATATATATATATATATATATAATGGAAGTGATGTTCTAGCATACGATGTACTATGAATGTTTTAAATTTTCTGCTAAATTACCTATGACAATGTTATGAATGATAACTATGGGTTTGTATAAGACTTCCGAGAGGTCAAGTACATCATGTTACTTCTAGGGGATTCTTCTCGGTTGTGACAAACATGGTATCAAAGCATGAGGTTATAAAAGTTTATTTAGGGTCAAAGTCTCGTGATTCCATGTCTAGTAGAGTCTCTCTCATTGGTGGTGATTCGCGACACATCCATGAGCGGGAGGCTATAGGACGATAGAGTTTCCCTTCTTCATCATTCTCATGTCGTGCCATAGAACTTAACTCTATAAAATCTCTCTCTTATGTTTTCTTGTCCAGTGGTCTTTTAGATGTGATTGCTTGGATGAGATGATATCTCTATGCTTGAGGGAGAAAAGGTGATTTTTGATACTTATCTTGGTTTTATGGTTTAATGAGCATGTGTGAAGGTGAATTTTGGCATGCATTGATGAGGTGTTTCCATTTAAGGCTATATATGAGACCTATGTGAAATGACATGTTATGTGAACATTTATGTTATGATATGGTTATAGCTTTTTAAAGAAGTGGTTATAGTTAAATTGAGCTTCATTTTGAAATAATCAGTTGCCTTATGAGTATGCATGATAGTAGTATAAAACTATGGTTTTGGTTTGAATTTTTTTAGGAAGTGTGGTAATGGATAAAACTGCATGTTGACTTTATATGTTAAGTGTTCAATGTTGCCCTTTGTATATGCGTAATGGTTCATGTGTTGCATTATATGTTTGAACCTTCATGGGTTCCTTGATTGGGTTGAAATCTTTTTGTGTAGGCTTAATCATAGAAGTGAAGGTAGTGTGCTTACTTTGTAGGGTGATAATGTGGGTTTGGAATGACCTAGAAGTTACCTTACTCTAGTAATGAAAGAAAAAGAAAGAGGCTTTATGCCTAGTCTCCTCTATTGTTTCTTCTAAGGATGTCATGACCCTTGGTATTCATGGTATATTTGAAACCTTAATGTAGTACCTCGAAAATAACTTGGGTGAATATAGAGACTAACATGTTTTTCATGAAGGTCTAAGGTCCTAAAATGGTCTATAAGGTGGTATTGAGGCAGTGTCTAGAGTTTTAGGTTATCTGGAAGTGAACATCAAGTGACGACCAAGACGTTTGACGACTAAGTGACATATGTGCTTCATATGTTTTTTATCTGTTTAGGTGTGATTCCTGAGTTAATAAGGTCCTTAAATGAGTTATTATTGTGCTTATAGGCAGTGTGTCATGTTTTGTGAAGTTTGGAGGTCAAACGTCCAAGAACGTTTATGACGTTCGAAAGGTTTGCTTTGAAACGACCTTCTGTGTCTTGGCATGTTTCGTCGAGTTTTACGTGTTCATTTTGGATAAAATTGATGTGGGAGGTCCTAAACTTGTATAGGAACATATTCATGTTGGAAACGTCCGGGTAAACATCCCCAAGGATCATCCAAGGGTCCTTGAGGGAGGTTTCTTCAAAGAGCCAAAGGGTGTCTTAGACCAGCCCAATCGACTGAGGCAATCAACAACCAGTAGGCTGGTCGACGCCTCGTCTTTGAGGGAGTGGTTTGAGACTTATCCTCGGGAGCTTAGATCCAATTTTTCTCTCTCTGAACCCATCGACGGAGGACAGGACGGTCTGTTTGTGGAGTGAAGCCCCGTCGATGGTCAAGTCATCTGTGATGTTGTTCCTGCGTGCTGTTCACTGTTAAGTTAAACGTGAAGTTGTAAATTCACCTCACGTCCAAATAATAGAAAGGAAGGTTACTTAAGGGTCTTTTGGCTATTTTAAACATGTTTATAAGTCTTCAACACTGAAAAGAATTCATTCTTCAATAATCAAAACACAAATTCCCTTAGAAATTCTTTAGAACTCCATTGGAACTAAAACTCAAGGAATGGCTTGGATTGGAGATTTGAGTGGTGATTATTCATCAAATTGTAGATAATATTTATTCAGGTATGGTTTTATATCCTTGAAACTCTATTCATCAAGGATCCCAACTTTCAAAGAAGTTTTCTAAAGTTTTCAAAGATGAATTCCAATTTCATGATCTATCCATGGGTTCTTGCATTAAAGGTTTTTAATAATTGTATATTTATTGAATTGTTGTTAATTAGATTATTTTAACTCAATTAACCTATGAACCCATGAAATTGATGAACCCTAGTTTTTTACTACTTTATGGGTTAAGTGAGATTGATCTAATGCTTATAAATTCTAGTGTAGTTTTCAATGGGCTATTGATTGATGTAATAATTGTACTCAATTGATATCTAGGTTGTATTTTTTTTATGAATCTATAATGAATTGACTTAGTTTCATTGAATATCAAAGTTTATGTATTTAATTATTGGTTATGGCCATGGGTAAGGGCCTTATGGTATTGGATTGGATCATTTCGCATTGGATTGAAGAGTTGAGAATGAATTGATGGTATGCTACCCTAATTATCATTATTTTATTTATTAGACTTCAATTGTGTTGTGATTGGTATGGTCCACTTATGGTGGTGGTGCTATGTGTTTTACTTGCAATTGATTTGGCCTTGTCGGCGTTACTTTATGTATTTATGATTATCATGGCCTTGTATGCACTACTTGAAGAATTATGAATATTTGTGTAGTTGATTTATGTGAATTATGATCATATCTATCTACATGTGATTAAGTGAAAGGATGTGTTCCTTCTATATTTATTAGGAGATCATGATAGACTATGACTATGTCTTTGTCTGTGTAGTCTTAGGGCTGATGCATAATTGTTCCTACTTGACTATATGAGTCTATGATGGCTATATTTATAGTAATGTATATGATTACATAAAGATTATAAGGGTCATTCCTAAGTGCTTCAAAGAATGATATGTTATATGTCATCAAGTAAAGAATGTTGTGTCTTGCTTTGGTAGACTTGTCTCCCTTACTTGATACATGTATGAATGATATGTTTATATGAGATGTCTTGACTAGGGAGTATTAGTTCACCCCTTTCATGAATGAATGAATGATATGTGAGACCTTAAATGATGTTAAAAAGGTCATGTACGTGCAACCTTAAACCTAGTGGTAAGGTTTTGAACTTTGAAGTTGAGAGCCATAATGGTATCCTACATATAATGATGATGTAATTAGGGTTGATTGTCTAGAACAGCATCATATCATCCTTAGAAAAGTCATAATGATCTATCTTAGTCGCCATTGAAAGGTAGCCCTAGTGAACACCTTTGGAAAGGTTAATGTGATTAGGTTAGGAACTAGATATGGAACCCCTTTGTATGAACCTTTAATGTCAATTACTCTATGAGAATTGAGTTTAGCACCGAGCGATTATTTCATGGAAAGTAGCTCTACTTGAGAATGAGACTCAAGTACAATGTAGCTCTACATGATAATGAGACTAGAGTGCATAAAATCCCTTCATTAACCATGTGCCTACATGGGTTGTGTCCTAGTTCTACCCTTGGCAAGTAGAACACCTTCATCAGAGTAGGTTAGAACTTTGGATTTCATGTCTAGCTATCATGGTCTATGTCGGTTATTGTCTATTCTCATCATATGGGATACTTACTAGCATTAGAGAAGTTCTATGAAGTTTAGGTGGTGGTATGGGATGCTATTTAGACATTGCACAATATGACTTGAAGGTGTTAGTTAGAGTCTCTAGCTCTTGTCCAAGACCATTACTTAAATGTTCTTATGTGATGAATGAGTCTTAAATGAAGTAATGAATGTAATCATTAAGTGAAGAAAGCATGTTAAATGAATAAGTACTTATCTAGAGAAAGGTTGTCTAGTTAAGCTGTGAAGGGAGCATAGGAATGGTCACTTCGTATCTTACCTAGATAAGTTCTTAAGAATGACTCTTGTTAGGAAAGATGATTTATTATGTGGACATGATCTAAGCATTAGTTAGTATTAAGGATTATTTAGGTAATCTATAAGAGGTCAATCATGGATGTTATATTCTTGATTTACTTAAGTAAGCATTTTGATAGCCTTTGGAAGGACAATGTCATATTATTTATCTGTTGATGTATTAAGTGAGAATGATTCTATCTTAGGTTATCTATAGGATCTCTTAAGTCTGTGTGTAAGGGACTGTATGGGCGGTCACTTCACCACTAAATCAAGTGAGACTTAGAACCCCTTTTGGTAGTAGAATCTCATGTTCATGTGTTTGATGTCTTGTAAGTGTGTGTTGATATCATTATAGGTAGTCTTAAGAGATCATTTAGGTGTGCCTAGAGAGGTTGTATGGGCGGTATCTCTTTTTCTTACTTAAATGAGTCTTATGATAGCTTTTAGTGAGGGGACTACATGCTAGGAAGTGTCTAAGGTGAAGCGAATGGACTTCAGTGTAACAGTGAAGAAGTTCACTGTAACAGTGATGTACTTCACTATAATGTTTTCCTAAAAATGTACTAAATTACTTAAATGTTACCTTATGTGTTTCTAAGGTGTTAAATGTTTTTCTT
This sequence comes from Solanum pennellii, assembly GCF_001406875.1. Lineage (NCBI taxonomy): Eukaryota > Viridiplantae > Streptophyta > Magnoliopsida > Solanales > Solanaceae > Solanum > Solanum pennellii. The sequence goes on from NC_028641.1 coordinate 61,358,585, forward strand.
ATGATTATGATATGATATTTTAATGAAAAAGATGCATATTTCCAATAAATGTCCGTTTTCATGATGTTATGCATTATGCCATACTTAATACATGTGTTTGTACTAATTCAATGTTTTTATCTATCTCTATAGTGGTTGGTAGGTGAGGAGCATTTGGAAAGAAAGACTTGGATCGTAGCATCATTCAAGTGAAGTGAAGTATGTCCTCATTTGACTTGAGGGAATATATGTCTTGTATTTCTTTTGAAGTATTGTAATAGACTAAATAATTATATATTCTTATTGTATGGGCCATCCAAAGTATTCTTGTGTCTAAGATTTGATGAAACGAGACTTAGTATTTTCTATGAGTTCATACGAAAGAATTTTTCAAGAGTTATAAAATGTTCATGAAAATTTTTAATTTCGCACTACTTTTCATATGTTTATATTCGATGAACGATACGAAAGGGTTTGTACAAGACCTCCGAGAGGTCAAGTACGCCGGTTGCACTCTGAGAGTGCCATATCTTCTAGGGTATGGTCTCGGGATGTGACAAGCTTGATATTAGAGCATAGGTTATGAAAGTAGTTTTAGGAATCAAAAAGTCTCATTAAGTCATGTCTAATAGATTCTTGACCTTCGGTGTGAATAGTGACACATCTATGGGCGAGAGGCTATAGGACGATAGAGTTTCCCTTCTTTTATACTCCTATATCATGCCGTAGAGTGAGTTATGAGTACTCTTTTCTTATGGTTTTTCTTGTGATTCTAGGAAGTTGAATACGAGGAGAACACCGGCTAGGAGAGTTGGGGAGAATGATGTGAATGAGGAGATTCCTCCTAAAGTTGAGCAAGTTCTTCAAGGTTCTCAAGGTGATCAAGTCCCTATTGTGGAAGGAGGTAATGATGTTCCGATGGTTCCCCAGAAATTAACTAATAGAGAGATTAGAGAGGCTTTGCTTGCCTTAGCCCGAGCCGTGACTACTCAAGTGAATTTGAGTATGGAGACTAGGGTGCATGTTGTGGAGAACACTATGACATCTAGATTGAGAGATTTTGTGAGGATTAATCCTCATATATTTCTTGGATCTAAGGTGGAAGAGGATCCCCAAGAGTTTATTAATGAGGTGTATAAGATAGTGCATGCTATGGGAGTGACTTCTAGGGAGAAGGCGGAGTTGGCTTCATATCAATTGAAAGATGTTGCTGATATACCGTGGTTTCACGGTATAATTAATACTTTTTCCTTAAGTTTAGTGTGTCCGAAAGACTTTTTGTGCTAATTTTGATATAAGTTTCTCTTTGTTTTGCAGGAAATATGGCCAAAGCTGAATGCGGAGATTTTGAGCGGAAAAATGCAGAAGAGACCACCTACGGAGCTTATGACGGTCCGTCGTGCTTGTGACGGTCCGTAGGTGGCAACGTAGTGCAGCTGCTGAAGGAAGATGGGGAAGTCTGACCAAGTGTGGGATTACGAAGCTTGTGACGGTCCGTCATGGCTATGACGGTCCGTCCTGCATGATCGTCGTGAAGTTCAGAGAAGTGATCCCAGTACCCAAATTCCGAGAGTTGAAGTATTTTGGAACGAAGACCCTCGACGGACCGTTGTGCATATGACGAACCGTCATACCTGCCGTCGAGGGAAA
>NC_028641.1:61365003-61367252 GCF_001406875.1 Solanum pennellii
GTGCGGTTCAAGGTGAATGGACAGCGCATAAAAATCTATCTCGGGCATGCTGAATCGGCGAATGAAGCGATCGAGGCATACCATCTTGATGGAGTCTGAGTAATCAAGGGGCCCCAGTCGTGCCGCGACGTTAAATCAGGCGCTTGTTGGGAGGCAACCCAATACTTGTCATTTTTTTTAGTAAGGTTAGCATTTTTCTACTAATGGGTTTTTAAATTCGCAAGCATGAGTTTTTAAATTCGCAGGCACATCACCAGGAAATTTTGCAGAAAGCTACTCAGCAGCCACTGANCCAGGAAATTCTGCAGAAAACTACTCAGCAGCCACTGACGGATATAACGACGGACCGTTGTGCATGCGACGGACCGTCGTATGCATCCGTCGTCCAGGTAAGTTTTTCTGCTATTTTGAAATTAGGGCACACACGACGGAACCTACGACGGTCCGTCGCAACTGCGACGGACAGTCATCGGGGAACCGTCGCGTGATTAATGAAATAAACCCGACCCGACCCGGCTGGACCCTTTTCAAAATCTGACCGTTTATACTCCCTACCCCTCCATATTTCACCCCATTACTTCCTTATTCCTCTCATCTCCCCTCTCTTTTCAACTTCCACATCCCCCCACTGATCATTGTTCCCACCATTCTCCAAAGCCTTAACATTATCATCTACTAGTCGGTGCTGCTGCTGTAGATATCTACCTTGCCAACTGAATCATTCTCCATTTGTTTTTCTCCATTTCCAAGGTATGTGTCTCTAAATTTATACTCATTTATTTTGCATTTTGGTTTTCACACCCTCTGGGTCGGCCACAAATGAGGAAGGAGCGTCTGGATCCTTAGGCGTATCATGGTCTGAGGAAGCTTCTGGCTCTGCAGAGGTTCCCGCACCCACAACTGCTGCAGCGTTGGCCTCGTCTGATAAGGCTGACAGTTCAGACTCTACATCTGGCGCACCAGTTCAGGTCCCCACCCCAGCCGCTGACCAGCCAAACCGGTGGTGTGTCGACAGCCAGTTTCAAGTTTACTCCGACGCGAAGTTCTTGACCGATAAACGAGTAATGACTCGAACACTCACCCTGGAGCGGCGGGTACTTACAGGGAGTCTTCCCACGATGCCGGAGATCCATAACCTCTTCACCAGGCATCGCTTAGAGTGGACAGCACGTCCGTTGGGACGATACAGCGAGGAGATGGTCTGAGAGTTCTACGCCTCCTACGTAGCGACTCTCCGATCACAGATCGACAGGCGGGTTGCTCCCGCTAAACAGGCCCCATTGGAGCAGGTTCGAGTCCGGAGCGTGCAGGTTGACATCTCCCTGCCAGCCATCCGCCGGTTCCTATACGGCGAGAGTGCAGATGCTACTCGGACCCCCATCACTGCCGAGTTTGACTACCGCTGGCAGATAGTAAAGGATGGACAGTTCTTGCGCGAGCCGGCACTGAGAGAGACCACCAAGAGGTGGATGGCCCTGCACCTGTCAGTAGATGGAGAGGGTGCCGATTGGGTCACTGAGCCGAAGGGGGCCATCAAGAAGGCCAACCTCACGTTCGTCGCAAAGTTCTTGTGGCTTCCCGTTCGTCACTGCCTTTCCCCCACAGCTGCTGATAACATAGTTACCTGGGATCGAGCAGTGTTGATGGCGGCGATGATAGCCGGCTTCGAGGTGGACCACGCATGGCTTCTCCAGGCGGTCATGCACGAGAGGGCATTCAAGGTCACTACCACCTAACCCTTTCCGTGCATGATCTTTGCCCTTTGCAGGTCTGCAGGTGTGCCCATATGGCACATAGATCAGTTGAGGACCCCGCAGGGTACCGTGGACGTCGGACTCATCAGAGACAAGGCCAATGAGTTTGCCCCACGTAGAGGGCCCCGTCCAGAGATGCCCCCACTTGCGGATGATCTTGCGGATACGGTAGCCCAGGCCCGCACAGCGACACAGGCGTCCACAGACACTACCCTGGTCGAGTCTATCCTGGGTAGTAGCACAGCCCCGAGCTCCTCTCGCATAGCCCCTCTACCGGGGACAATTGCATGTTTTTTGTTGGGGGTGGGGTAAATGGATAGTGAGTGTTAGGGTGAAGTCTGAGTAGCCCAATTCACTATCCTCTTTTGGGGTTTTCTTGCCTGTGTTCTTTTTCCCCAAAAGACTGGTTACTTTTTCTGTTGAACCGGCATGTTTATATCTTTTGTACATAGTTTAATTCTAGAGCATGATGGCTAAAATGATATCCCGATAAAC
>NC_028641.1:61369654-61399158 GCF_001406875.1 Solanum pennellii
TTAGTGTGTCCGAAAGCCTTTTTGTGCTAATTTTGATATAAGTTTCTCTTTGTTTTGCAGGAAATCTGGCCAAAGCTGAATGCGGAGATTTTGAGCGGAAAAATGCAGAATAGACCACCTACGGAGCTTGTGATGGTCCGTCGTGCTTGTGACGGTCCGTAGGTGGCAACGTAGTGCAGCTGCTGAAGGAAGATGGGGAAGTCTGACCAAGTGTGGGATTACGAAGCTTGTGACGGTCCGTCATGGCTATGACGGTCCGTCCTGCATGATCATCGTGAAGTTCAGAGAAGTGATCCCAGTACCCAAATTCCGAGAGTTGAAATATTTTGGAACGAAGACCCTCGACGGACCGTTGTGCTTATGACGAACCGTCATACCTGCCGTCGAGGGGAATGAAGAAAGCAGCAGAAGAATTGCACCAAGTATGGGACGACGGAGTCCACGATGGTCCCTTGTTACCGCGACGGTCCGTCGTGAGGTCCGTCGACCCAGCTGCGTTTTGGCAGATTTCCAGCAATTAGAATTCTTGTTTAATTAGGTTTTNNAAACCCTAGTTACTTTGATTAACTGATTAAAACCCAACTTTCAAACCCATTAAGTGTCTCTTTCAATTTCGCTAGTTATTTTACTCATTAGGAAATACAAACCCCCCTTTTTATGTTTTTTTTTTACTTTCCAAGGAAATCATCAACCTAACAATAGTAATAAACAAGTTGAAGTTAAGTCTAGACTATTTTCCTCGTGGGAACGATCCCAACCTCACTAGTTGGGTTATTTACTTTACGCGACCGCTTTACTTCTTATTTGAGAAGTAAGTTTGAGTGTATCAGTTGCTCAGGTGTGGTATACACAATGGAAAGGCAATAGGCTGGTTGATTCGGGTTGAGTGGGAAGAAATTAAGGAAGCTTTTCTTGGAAAGTAATTTCCCCGTGAGAAGAGGGAGGTTAAGGTAGAGGAGTTTATCAATATCAAGCAAGGAAGTATGAGTGTTGAGGCATACTCTTTGAAGTTCTCTACGTTGTCTAAATATGCTTCGTCCCTTGTGTCTAACATTAGGTATGAGATGAGTGGGTTTGTGATGGGTTTCACCGATCTAGTGAACGAAGAATGTCGTACCGCCATGCTACATGATGATATGACATTAGCTATATTCATGGTGTATACTCAATCCATAGAAGAGTCCAAACTTAAGAGGATATATAGGAACTTGAAAAGGAGTTCAAGTGATCAAGATCAACCTAGGTTCAAGAAGAGGGCTCAAACTCAAGAAGAACCTAGGAGTGCTAAGGTGAAATTTGAGAGAGGAGGTGGTTCTCAAAATGAAAAACCTACATGTGTCACTTGTGGAAAGAGGCACTATGGGAAGTGTCTAGTCGGAACTAGTGGTTGCTTTGGTTATGGTAAGGATGATCATAAGGTGAGAGATTGTCCTACCATTGCGGCTATAGGAAGGGAGGCCAAGAAAGTTGCTCCTAATGTTCCAAAGGATGATGTTCCAAATGCGAAGGCTCGTTTCTATGCACTCAGGACTAGAGGAGAAAAGTCGGATGAGGATGAGGATGATGATGATGATATGTTCTTCTGTTTCTTTAGTAGTATTAGTTCCTTCCTAGTGGGGCATTATTGTGGGTAAAGAAGTTTTGATTGATTTTCGCATCTCTTTTATTCAACTCTAGCTTTAGAGTAGAAAGTAATAGAGGTATGTTGCATGTGCATTGTGTTTAGGAGTCTTATTGAAATTGAATTTCATTGATTCCTAGCATTGTGCATTTTATGATTTTATGAATATGTAGTAAGATGTGTTTATGTGGTTTTACATTGCATAGTAGCATGTTTCCATCATGAATTGCCTAAAAATTGCATTTTTGGAAAAATTGCATAATTCACTATAATGCACTGGCAACAACTCACTCTGAGATTTTTCAAAAATTGACTAATTCATTATTTGGTCTAAAATTTTGTGTAATATGGTTAGAAATAATGTATATGAGAATGATATTGAATATAAAGTGAGTTCTTTACTATTTGGAATTAAGGATGTGAGTTTTATGGCATAATGAGTTGTAGAATTTATTCTAGTTTCTTGTTGTGTTGTGATTCTCTTGAATATGTGAAATTGATGTTTATTCTTGAATGTGTGTTTTATAATGTGTCATATGTCATGATAATGAGCTTTTAAGTTAAGTCTCTACTCATGGAAGTGTTCGGAGAGTGGCAAGTGTCACTCGACGACGAATGTTGTCCAAGTGGGGGAGAATGTAATACCTCAAAATAACTTAGGTGAAGATAGAGCCTAACATATTTTTCATGAGGATATAAGTCCTAAAATGGTATATAAGGTGGTATTGAGTAATTTTCTAGAGTTTTAGGTGATTTAGAAGTCAAACGTCAAGGGACGATCGAGACGTTCGACGACTAAGTCCCCTATTTGCCTCATATATGTTTTATGTGTTTAGGTATGATTCATGAGTTTATAAGGTAATAAATGATTTATTAGGATTTTTATGCGCATTTTTTAAAGTTTCGTGAAGTTTGAAGGTCAAACGTCCATGACATTCGAAAGGTTTGCCTTGAAACAACCTTGTGTGTCTTGGCATGTTTCGTCGAGTTTTACGTGTTTGTTTTGGATGAAATTTATGTGGGATGTCCTAAACTCGTATAAGAACATATTAGGGTTGGAAACATCAGGGAAAGCATCCCCAAGGACCATCCAAGGGTCCTTGAGGAAGGACTCTTCAAAGAGCCAAAGGCTGTCTTAGACCAGCCCAATCGACTAGGGCAATCGACGGCCAGTAGGCTAGTCGACACCCCATCGATTGAGAGCGTGGTTTGATACTTATATTGGGGATCTTAGGTACCATTTTTCAGTCTCTAAACCCATCGACGGAGGACAGGATGGTCCGTTTCTAAACTGACGCCCCGTCGATGGTCAAGTCATCTGTCAGGTTGTTCCTGCGTGCAGTTCACTGTTAGGGGTGAAGTTGTAAATTCGCCCCATGTCCAAATAAGAGAAAGGGAGGTTACTTGAGGGTATTTTGGGTATTTTAAACATGTTTATAAGCCTTTAACACTTAGAAAAATTCATTCTTCAAAAATCAAAACCCAAATTCCCTTAGAAATTCTCTAAAACTCCATTGAAGCCAAAACTTAAGGAAGGGCTTGGATTGGAGATTTCAGTTGTGATTCTTCATAAAATTGGAGGATAAGATTTATTTTGGAATGCTTTTTCATCCTCGAAACTCTTTTTATCAAGGATCCCAACTTTCAAAGAAGTTTTCTAAAGTTTTCAAATATGAATTGTCCAATTTCATGATTTATCCATGGGTTCTTGCATTAAAGGTTTTAAAGCATTCTATATTTATAGAATTGTTGTTAATTACATGATTTTAACTCAATTAACCTGTGAACCCATAAAATTGATGAACCCTAGTTTTTGACTACTTTATGGGTTAAGTGAGATTGATCTAATGCTTATAAATTCTTGTGTAGTTCTCTATGGTTTATTGATTTATGTAATAATTGTATTGAATTGTTATATAGGTTGTATTATACCGATGAATCTATAATTAATTGACCTAGTTTCATTGAATATCATAGTTAATGTATTGAATTATTGGTTATGGCCATGGGTAAGGGCCTTATGGTATTAAATTGAATTATTTCGCATTGGATTGAAGTGTTGAGAATGGATTGGTGGTATTGTACCCTAATTCTCTTTATTTTATGTTAATTATATTTCAGTTATATTGTGATTGGTATGGTCCACTTATGGTGGCGGTGCAGTGTGCTTTACTTGCAATTGATTTGGCCTTGTCGACATTACTTTATGTATTATGATGATCATGGCCTTGTCGGCACTACTTGAAGTATTATGATGATTTGTGTAGTTGATCTATGTGAAGTATGATAATATCTATCTACATGTGTTTAAGTGAAAGTATGTGTTCTTTGTAGGTTTATAGGAGATCATGTTGGACTATTACTATGTCTATGTGTGTGTAGTCTTAGAGTTGATGCATAATTGTTCCTACTTGACTATATGAGCCTATGATTGTTATATTGATGATGTTATAGTAATTTATAGTATGACATAAAGATGATAAGGTTCATTCCTAAGTTCTTCAAAGAATGATATGCTATATGTAATAAAGTAAAGAATGTTGTGTCTTGTTTTGGTAGACTTGTGTCCCTTACTTGATACATGTATGAATGATATGTTAATATGAGATGTATAGACTAGGTAGGCTTATTTAACCCTTTTCATATATGAATGAATGATATGTGAGACCTTAAATGATGATAAGAAGGTCATTTACGTAAAACCTTAAATCTAGTGGTAAGGTTATGAACTTTGAAGTGGAGTGCCATAATGGTATCCTTCATGTAAGGTATGATAGACTTAGGTTGATTGGGTGGAACAGCATCATATCATCCTTAGGAAATTTATAATGAGCTATCTTACTCGCCATTGAAAGGTAGCCCTAGTAGACCTCTGTTATAGGGTGAATGTGATTGGGTTATGAACTAGATATGGAACCACTTTGTATGAACCTTTAATATCAATTACTCTATGAGAACAAAGGCTAGCACCGAGCAATTATGTCATGGGAAGTAGCTCTACTTTAGAAGGAGACTATAGTACAATGTAGCTCTACTTGAGAATGAGACTAGAGTGCATAAAAGCCCTTCGTATTCCTAAACCATATGCCTACATGGGTTGTGTCCTAGTTCTACCCTTGGCAAGTAGAACACCTTCATAAGAGTAGGTTAGAACTTCGGATTCCATTTCTAGCAATCATGGTCTATGTCGGTTATTGCCTATTCTCTTCATATGGTATACTTACTATCATTAGATAGGTTCTATGAAGTTTAGATTGTACTATTGGACGCTATTTAGACATTGCACATAGGCTTTGAAGGTGTTTGTTAGAGTCCCTAGGTCTTGTCCAATACCATTAATTGAATGTCCTTATGTAATAAATGAGTCTTAAATGAACTAATGAATGTAATGACTTAAGTTAAGAAAGCATGTCAAATGAATAAGAACTTATCTAGAGTAGTTAAGGGTTGTATAGTTAAGGTGTGAAGGGGGCATAGGAATGGTCACTTCGTATCTTACCTAGATAAGTCTTAAGAATGACTCTAGTTAGGAAATATGATTGATTATGTGGACATGATCTAAGCCTTAGGTAGTATTAAGGATTATTTAGGTAATCTTGAGTAGGTCAATCATGAACGTTATCTTTTTGGTTTACTTATGGAAGTCTTTTGATATCCTTTGGAAGGATAATGTTATATTATATATGTGTTGATGTATCAAGTGAGTATGATTCTATCTTAAGTTATATATTGGATCTCTTAAGTGTGTGTTTAAGATATTGTATGGGCGGTCGCTTCACCACTCACTCAAATGAGACTTGGAATCACCTTTGGAAGGAGAATCTCAAGTTCATGTGTTTGATGTCTTGTAGGTGTGTTGATCTCATTATAGGTGGTCTTAAGGATCATTTAGGTGTTCCTACAAAGGTTGTACGGGCGGTCTATCTTTGTATTACTTAAATGAGTCTTATGATAGCTTTTAGTGAGGAGACTACATTCTAGGAAGTGTCTAAGGTGAAGTGAATGGATTTCACTATAACAGCGAAGAAGTTCATTCTAACAGTGATGTACTTCACTGTAATGTTTTCCTAAAAATTTACTAAATTTTAGAAATGTTACCTTATGTGTTTCTAAGGTGTTAAATGTTATTCTTATTATTATGATATGATGTTTTGTGAAAAAGATGCATATTTCCAATAAATGTCCATTTTCATAATTTTATGCATTATGCCATACTTAATACATGTGTTTGTACTAATTCAATGTTTTTATCTATCTCTATAGTGGTTTGTAGGTGAGGAGCATTTGGGAAGAAAGACTTGGATCGTAGCATCATTCAAGTGAAGTGAAGTATGTCCTTATTTGACTTGAGGGGACTGATATCAAGTATGCCAGTTGCACTCCGAGAGTCAAATATATTCTAGGGTGTGGTATTGGGATGTGACACTTATGTGGTTGGCAAGTATGACCTAACTTTAATGTTATGGATTTCCTTTAGGTGTTGAACTTAGAGGAATGATGAGGTATGAGGTAATATGCCTTGATGATTGAGTTGGTAGAGTTCTTTATGTGAGATTAGGAGTGAGAACCCTCAAGAATGTTGAACCTTCTTATGTGAGAAGTATATAGGTTGGGTTTGACTTGCCTTGACCTTGTGGTTTAAAGTTATGACATGATTAGGCTTACCCCAAGTGGGGGATAATTTGCCTAGGCTATAAGGTTTAGAATGCCCTTTGGTATTCCTATGTTGAGTTATTGTAATTCCTTTTAGGTTGGTAATCACTTTTAAGTGATGATGAGGGAGGTTGATAAGCTAAGATCCTGTTGAGGTTGGGTTAAGTTGCTCATAAATGGGCTTACCCTAAGTGGAGGATGGTGAGGTGAGTAGTAAGGTTATTGATATTTCTACCTTGTCCTTCTATTCTTACTTGAGCTTTAAACTAAAGAGTTGCTAGAAGCTTGTTCATAATAAAAGTCTTGCATAAAAGTATGAGTTGCATGTTCTCCGTATATTTTGTATGTCTTAATTTACACTATGTTAAGCATGTTTTTTTAAGATTTTAAATTGCATGATAGAGGATTTTTGATCAAATTCATGATTTCTCATGTTGATTGTGTATCTTGCTATGTTAGTTGTGCATTTAACTTCATGAGTTAAGGTTAGAAGCATGTTTGAAGTCACTCTTAATGTGTAGTATTTAGCCTCATAATAAAAAATTTTAGTCTCCTTGAAATGAAAATAATGAGAATCTTGAAAATTATGTGACTTTTATGGTTTGGAAAGCATGATTGTAGGCTCACTCTAGCAAAGTGAAGGCATGTCTAGCTAGTGTCCTTGTGTGTTCCTATATATTGTGAGATTTTCCCAAATTGATACTTGCTTATGAAGGCTAGTGTTATGCTAGAAATCGAAATTTTGTTAAATGACTTCCTATTGTTGTGATGTGTGTGGTTTCAATTACTATTTTGACTTCACTGGGAAGAATCATGGGCATGATTTGGTTAAAGAGTTGAGAAATTCTCATTTAAAATGCCATGACCTATGTTCCTTGCTTGGGTGTATGAGCTCATGAGACATGTAAGTGTGTTCAGGAGAAGAACATTCCTCCCTAAACATAACAAAGCATTGTATGGTTGAGTATAGATCTCGTGGCATTATGCTAACTAATAAAAGTCCATTGTTGATCTACTTGACTCAAGTTTATGTGCATTGAAGTATGAGTGGTTACTTGGTTCTTGAGTAATGTGGAATCTGCCTATGTGTGATTACATATGACAAAATCTTAATTAATTGAAATGGAAATACCATGTTATGATTAGAATAAGGATGTTTCTCCCATGAACATGATAATAGCCTAAGTGTTTAATGCATATAAGAGTGAGTAAATAAGGGTTTTGCTTGCTTATGTTGCATTAAGTGCTAAATGGTTTGAAGTTGGTGTTCCTTGTAAGTTTGGTTAATTTACTTCTATGTGAAATTGTTATGAATGTTATGATCTGCTCTATGGGTCATTGAAGTCCTTGTTGTGTTTAAAATGTTCTAAGTGTCATTCGAGGACGAATGTTCCCAAGTGGGGGATATTGTAAGAACCCCAAAATGAATTAAGCTGTCTAGAGACTCATATGTTCCTAATAATCTTTTTAAAATTTTAATTTAGTGTTTTAAAACATTTATGGTTGATTTTAAGTCATTTGGAAGTCAAACGTACAAGACGTTCGAAAGTTAGTCCTTGGACGCACTTGTGTGTGCCGAGCTTGTTTTTATGTGTTGCGTATGTTGTTTGATGCTCAAACTGATATGTAAGGTCCTTGACATGATTTAAGTTGGAAACGTCCGGTAAAAACATCCCAAGTATTAGACAAAGGGTCCTTGAGGAGGACCCTACTTGTGGACAAAAGTTGTCCCAAGTTCGCAGCTTACTGCCTTAGTGTTCACGGACGACTTCATGGCCAGTGGAGTGGACCACGGTCCATGAAGTTGGTCGTGGAACTTCCTTATCCACTTGTAGGCTTGTATAGTAAATGGAGACACTTCCCCAAGGACCACAAACAGTCATCAGGGTCGTGAACCACGTTCACGGTCCGTGAAGGTGGTCATGGTCCCTGGGTGGGCTGGCCATGATTTGATTTCCAAATAAATCCATTCGATCATTTATTAATTGGGTTGATTTTAAATGGTTTATACATTAAATATAAATAGTTTAAGGTCTTTTAACAAATCATAAACCCATTATTTTCAAAACCCAACTCAAAACCCCAAGTTCTTCTCTCTATCCTAATGAAGAAGAAGGCATCCATGGAAGTTGAAGTTGAAGGTTTTTCAAGATTTTTCTCCTGCAATTTCGTGGGCTTTTATTCATGTAGAACGTATGTTAGTCCTTAATCTTTAGATATCCATTCATACTGACAGTTCCTTCAAAGGTTTTGAAAGAGCATTCATGATCAAACTCTATATCTTTGAATATAGCCATTGGTTCTTTCTCAAATTGATTTCAAAAGCATGCTTATGTTTATGTAATGATTTTAAAGTGAATTTCAATCCAATTTCCTGATGAACCCATGTTCCCTCCAATTCTCAAATTAGCATATATTATCGGCATTGTGATCTTGACTTTATATTGATTGAATTATGATTCTAGTATGTTGATTTGCTTGTATCTACTTCCAATTATGTATATTAATGTTGGATTATGTATATTTTATCCAATGTGTATCAAGTCTTGACGATTTTGTTAGGTGGATCCACATTTTTCAATATTTTATAGATTGATAATATAGTGTGTAACATGTTATCTCGATTCTAGTGTAGTTGAAGCATGATTTCGTTTAGGTTATGATATTTTTAGCTAATTCTGTATATTGTATTATTAATGAATTATGAGTATTGATCATGGATGATCAAATCAAGGGAGCTTTGGTAAGGTTGCTATACTCCTCCACGTTTCTATCGAATTGTTAGTAGACTTGGCCTTGTATGGCATTGTGTGTTATGGTTCACTTACGGTGGCGGTTTTACTTTATTGTCAATATATATGTGATTTTATCATGTCCTTGAAGGCAATTGTATTATGAAGGTGTGGTGATGATGATCATCAAATGTGAAGCATGCCTAGTCTTCTATTCCATTTGTGATCTAGGTTGGTTGTTAATGTATAAGATTGTCAATGACTATGTTAAGGTTATGTGTAGGTGTTGCCACTGATGAATTATTGATGACATATTAACCCTTACCTATATGCCCCTATGTGAATCTGTTATTAGATAATGTTAGGAGTCTTAAGTGTAATGTGAAGTTAGCTTGTCTCCAATGCTAAATTGTGATGTGTGGTCTATACTTGAATGTGCATAGTGGTGATAATAGGGTGATGCCTCCATGTTTTGTTGATATCCATTAGGGGATCATGCTGACTAATGTACACAAACTTACTCTTCATGTAAGCTTACAAATAGTATAGGTTCATGGTGTCTAATGAAATGATATTCTCATATGCACTTGTGTCTACAACTATGAATATAAAGCTTATGTCTATGAGGTATGTGATGTATCCCTTAACTAGTTTGATAGGTCTACTAGTATGTATAAGGGTATGGGACCTTGTCCATGCATTGCACATGTGTGCCTTGACAGGATAGTTCCTAGGTTTGTGATCTTGTACATGTACATGAATGCATGAGTATGTTATGAATATGAATAATGTCTAAATGTGTTTGTGTAAAAGGATTATTCATGTAGTTACACAGATACCTTTATGCATGAATAAAGTAAAGTATGAAATTTGTGATCTAAAGGTGTTATGTGAAAGCTTTGCTCACATGTATGTACACACACAGACATGTATGATGATCTAGTCAATAGAGGGGCTCTTGAAAGGTGTTCTCAAAAGTACCATGAACTACTTGGTGATTTACATATGCTATGTCCACATGAAAGTACTTCTCACATCATTTAGGTTAATGAACTCTAGTATATGACCTATGAGCTAAGCATATGAGGGGTTAACTCTACTAATCTTATATTTTTTAAAGTAAAGATAATAATGGATTTTCAATAAAGGGAACTTAGTTTAACACCGACTGAACTTAGATGAGGGGTGCCCCTTCCCAATGTGGGAAGGCTTGTTCAGCATAGTCCTCATGAGGTGGATAACTACAATGCCTCAATAGGCATAAAGAGGGTTTTCATATATACCTCCAAGTTTCATTAACTATGCTAGACACATAGGATCTAGAAAATGATATCACCTAATATGCTAGCATGTGCTAATGTTCTACCTTGGCTAGGTAGAGTACCTTCTCTTTGTTTAAGGCACTACAACACCAAATAATATGTTTAGCACCCATGGTCTTAGCGACGGTTAATGCTATAATTTGCCTAAAGTAAAATGGACAATGGAAGTGAGGTAAGGACCCTAACTAGGATAACCTAAGGGATGTTGCTTAGTGTAGGTGGTGTATGGGACTTCACCTATGCAATGCACAAGTAGCTCTTGAAGGGAGTTTTTGGAAGATGTTCTAATGTATATGACTATGTTTATGTTTCTTATGCATTAAATTGTAGTGTGCTCTACTTGTTGTGATGATGTGGATGGTATGAGTACTAATGGGTCTATATGATGTGGTCTCTTCATATGTGCATAATGTCGGTCTTATTGACTATATGATGAAGTTTGTTTGGCATGAATGAAGTTGTCTATACTTTTCTTCTTGGTGTATGGAGTGAATGGTATGCTTGTAGTCTCTTTATAGGTTTACATAGTATGCGTGAGGTTATGAGACTTCACATGTACATTGCACTAACAGGCTTAGAATGAGGTTATGAGTAGTGTTCTATGATGATTTATGAAAGGAAGTCCAAGTATGTGTTGTTGACTATTGTTTAGAATGATGTTATTGATAGTGTGACTCTTATGATGTCTTGGGTTAAGTCTTATATGAGGGGTATGCATTATGTTGAGTTGTATGTGAAGTTTTTCTATCATGATATATTATGTCTCTATGTATATGTATATGAGTTTGCTAAGTAATGAGGGTGAATGTATGATAACCTTGTGATCTTAAGGTGATACTTGAGTGTGGATGGTGTAATGGGACATTATCTTTACACTGAACCAAGTGTCACTACAATATTACTTAGGAAGTCAAGGAGTTAAAATGAAGAAAGCTCACTGTAAAAGGAAAAAGATGTCACTGTAAAGAAATAGTAGTTACTGTAAAGGGGTGACTAACATGACTTAAATGCAATGTGTAGTTTTATATGATGTTTGACCTTCGAATATGACTATATGAAGTATGTGAACTGTATAATGCTTATTGTATCAAAGTTTTATGAAGTTTTCACAAAAAGGCATGATGCGTGTTTCAAGTAAAATGTTCCTTTTAAATGCATGGTTGTCATACTTAGTGCATTCTTGTACTAACACCATTCTTCTTTACTTTTTACATTAAGTGTAGGTTATGGATGCTTAAAGTATTTTTCTAAGGTGACGGGATTGAGATGTGTTCCCAAAGCTCATGGAAAGGGATCCTTATGTTTCAAGGATTCCCTACATTATGTTGATGTAAAGTCATGTAATAGTTTAGTTAATGTTTTATGTTATAAGGGATATGTCCCTAATCTACTTTAATGATGTTGAATATAAGATGGAAAAGAGACTTATAGTATAACTATGTAAATATGGTATTATATATATATATAATGGAAGTGATGTTCTAGCATACGATGTACTATGAAAGTTTTAAAATTTTCCGCTAAATTACCTATGACAATGCGATGAATGATAACTATGGGCTTGTATAAGACTTTCGAGAGGTCAAGTACATCACGTTACTTCTATGGGGTGCTTCTCGGTTGTGACAAAGAGTTTTTTGCCACCCCTTTGTTGATTGAGTCTAGGCTCCGATAAATGTATTGGAGGAGGACATTATCAGGACAACCATGCATTAGGCATTGAAGTACCAGCTTTTTCAATCGGAGCCAAGTTTCATGCAAGTGTTCTCTATTCAAACGCTTAAAGCCTTGGATAATATTTTGAACGGTCATCATCTTCGAAGTGGGAAACAATTGTATGTTGAAAGTTGTAACCAATTCCTCCCATGAAGTGAGTGAGTCTCAGTCGAACTAATTCCTGAGAGATGTTTTTGAACGAAAGTAGTCCACACACATCCAAAAAAGTTTGTAGGTGCTCATGAGGGTCCTCATGAGATAATCCACTAAAAAGTCCATTTAGTTGCAAAAGTTACAACATGGTACTAGTTATGTAGAATATTGCTGGAGGTAATCATATGGCCCCGACACCTCCCATGAGATGTGGGTCATTGACGTTGGGCTCCTGGACATCGTTCTGATTGCCGATGTCATCCTAATGGCCTACCTGACTTCTATTGCTACCGTTAACACTCATGCATCCTGGGAATTTTAAACAACAAATAAAACTAAACTTAAGGTTAAATTAGTGGAAACTACAATACAAAGAACTAAAAACTATAAGTAACTACATTTTCACATGACACCACTCCCCGACAGCGGCACCATTTTGATTCTTCAATATGTGTATCTTTTCTTATTTCGTGATCAATGAAACTAACCTACAGTTTTTGTGTCCACAAATCGAAGCTAGTAAAGTAACCCAACCAATGGTTGGGGTCGTGTCCCAAGGGAGTTGTACTGAAAGTTGTAGCAACTTAGAATTCCATTCTAAATAGTGGTAGTTTAAGACATTTTTTAATATTAAAACAAAACAAGTTTAATTTGTGACACCAAAGTGTCAAATATCAAGGGGGGGTTGTTACAAGTAGTAGAATAGTAAAAATAAAGGAGAAAATAAGTATGTGTGAAAGTTCTTTGGGAGTGACCGCAATATATGTTCACAAAAACTAATGATTACATGATTTTGATAGGAAAATTTGCAAAACAATGGTGACTAGTCGAAGTTTTAAGTGAAAGTGAATTCCCTCTCAGGAAACTTACCCTATATAAAATGAGTTCCTCCCGGAAACCCACTCATCTAAACTAACCAGCATACGCCTTACCCACTCTATAACCATTCGATAGAGGGTGGTTGGATATGGAACTAGGGCTCACCCTATCGAGCTGAACCTCGTGTTGACCCACTTCTTAGGCCATCACTCTAGTGGTCTTAGTTTCAAGAGCCAGAAACACATGCGTGGTTTTGTATTTGCAACTACAAACCATTAAATTAAACCATAACCACTATGTGAAATAACCATTAAATGCATCTAATCCTATCAGCAAGCAAGACCCAGCAATAATATCATCACATATTTTCTAACTCACACCCCAAGAATGGGGATTTTTAGCCACACATCAAACAATACTAAAATATACTTAAAATAAGAAAATAATCAAGTGAGAATAAGAGATTAAACCTTAAAATTAGCAAACGAAAGTAAATGGAGAAGATCCACTTTCACAATTGGAAAAAGAACTTCTTTCTTCAAGCTTCCTCAAAACCCTCTACAAAATTGAGAGAAAACTTAAGAAAAAATTTTCTAAAATAAAATATCAAGTGTAGAATGTTTCACTCTCTAAATTTCTATATCTATTTAATAAAAGAGTTCAGTATTTATGTACTTCAAATTTAGTGTTGGTGGATCAATTCGGCATCTTAAGTCGTGAATCGCCAAGTGATACGGTGATTAAGTCTTTCTCTGGTTCGTCGCCATCTGTGCCTTGCCTTATGCATGTTGTAACGTTGGGCGAAATAACTCTACTTCACAGAACTATTTGGTGAAACGCCGCCTGCTTCTTTTTGCCTCCTTTGGATCCACTTCCTTCAGGGCTCACTTGCTATAACAGAAGGAAGAACTTTGTTATACGGCATTTCGCCAACTGTGCTTGGCGATGCGCACTTTGCATCTTCAGCTCTTTTCTTCCGTTTTGCACCTAAGTGTCCATGCTCCTACCAAATCCTCAAATACCTGAAATTTAGAAGTTTTTATCATATGTTAAGATAAAATACACAATTGAGGATACTATTTGCATTAAAATAAGGCCCTAGATGAGTCCAAATTGAGGACTCATCAAGCCCATATAATAAAAATATATTCATCTAACTCCATCTCTAGACTAATCCCCATCACAATATTACAAATACTCAATTCATCAAACCTCACCTACTTCTCACTGTAGTACTGTTAGTACCAAAAAATATCATAACTACATCAACCATTTACCTTACTCTCAAATCGTAACTAGTATCAAAGTCTTCTTAAATAACACATTATCGCCTTCAATATTTTTAAACTATGTCTCTTTCTCTTTTCAAATAAGCATTTTAATGAAAGATATGACTCTCACCCAATGCTGAAAACACTAATTTCAAATCTAAATGTACCTCCCCATCAATATAAAGTTATTGAATCATGTACAATGTCAATTTGGCGTAACCTTTCAGATACAATGTCAACTAATATTCAAAACCATCATATACCTCATACCAACAATTGAGAAATTTTTGGTCACTCCAATAATTTGATACACTATAAGCTCATAACCTCTACTCACCGTCAAATACGGTGTCGTCCCACAAAAAAAGTAGTTTCAATCCCCTCGAATCCTCATTAACCATGTATAATGTAGGTCCACACTATTGAACATCCATAAGTTACCTATCATAATTTGAACAATCTAGCTAGCTCGACATAACCACATAGAATCTTCGACACATCATTACTTGTAACCAAAACCAAAACTCAATATTTATAAAAGTCAATGATAAGCTCCTAGTAAGTCTGTACCAAATTAGTTCACATCTCACATCATATCTAAATTCATAGGCAAAAATCAAGACAACCTTCAACCACAAACTAAGGGTTTATATGAGAAGTCTTGTTCTTTCACTTTCTTTAAATCTTTCCCATGGTGTAAAATTCTTTTAATCATGAGTTCTTCAACACACCGAAATCTTATTCCTTTCGCTTACTTGATTACCAATCTTATCCTTTGACCAACAACCCATGATATCTTTCCTTATACTTTAAACCAAATCTTTAAGAGAAGTACATTCTTAGGCCCTTTACAAAAATCAAAAATAATCAAATTTACTACTCAAATTATTTTTTTAAGTCCTTCCAAATGCTTAAAACTCAATGTGATCGATCATTTCTTACCTTATCAATCCATATCTTGACAAAACACACTACCACAAACCTAAACTCACCATGAAAAACTTGAATTTTGAATCCAACTTTGTAACCCAATCCTTTTATCCATCTACATTAGCATATACCGTGAAGATTTTTATGAACATACGTATCTTAGCTTATCATTAATCTCCTCTCCGTCGATCTTATCATATCCTTCGCAAAAATTCCAATCATAGTCATTATCGAACTCAAAACCACAAAAAAACTTATTATCACAATTCAAGTTGAAAGTCCGGACAGTCCTTTCTCGGGTTTTGTCCAACATTTTTCAACAAATCTAATGAACCCGTGACACTCTTTCCATAACCAAGGAAAAATGAATGAAATCACAAGTCTCTGAACCCAGTTTGCAATCCTTTTGAAGATACCTCTTTAGCACTTGCAATGAGATAAAACATATTTACTCTCACCTTTTTTAGAAGGTTACACTATATCCCACTAATTTTTTTATTTTATTTATGATTACGACTCTAACTCCTAAAACTATTCATACAACCAAGTTACTCTTTAACTAGTAGAACATCACAACCTTAGATACTCACAGTCGTTATTACTATACTAAATTCGTTTAGTCAACAATCCTTATTATATAAAACATAATCCGTCACAAACTCTTATTATCATTATGCTCAGTTAACTCTTTTCATCACTGGGAAGAGAACCATCTCATCAATATGACACCTTAGTCCAAGTTATATCAATCAAATCCAAAGGACTAACCCACTTTTATATGCACTTTTTAATAAAGTTTTAATTACCTTAACACAAGTATACTCTTTGAGACTTCCTTTACCTATAAGCTTTTCATTCTGGTACCTACTCATTCCGTTGGACCTTAAGATGAAATCATTGGTCCTTATTTAGAACCCTAATAATACACTGCTCAACTTAACGCATTAATATTGTATCAACCATCCACCCCACTAAAATCTTTCTTATACGCCCTGCTTAATCCCAAGCATTTGCAGTAAAACCTAGTTGGTTTCTCACATGTAAATGTAATACGAGTCTCATTATATGACATGTGATACAACTGATAACTCT
Source organism: Solanum pennellii (assembly GCF_001406875.1). Taxonomy (NCBI): domain Eukaryota; kingdom Viridiplantae; phylum Streptophyta; class Magnoliopsida; order Solanales; family Solanaceae; genus Solanum; species Solanum pennellii. Next base: position 61,385,964 of record NC_028641.1, read on the forward strand.
TTAAGTAGTTAATATTTATTGACAATCGATGTATCCATTTCCATATACTACTAGTGTCACACTGCAAAAGATTTAGTAGATCCACCACTAGAACGCATCTTACCTATTGAGAATATTATACTCAAATAGCCCACACATTCCTATCCATTGAATAATTGCAAAACAGTACCAATTGAATAGATGTAAAATATTGCCGAATTCGTTTCATGTCTATCCCAAGTTATATGTATTCTTTCGTAGGTCAGATAAATAGTAAAAGTAACACACTCCATAATTCTAACCAATTAACCATTAGTATTATTCTATTAAGCGTAGTATAACCCTCTTTGATACACAAACAATCTATTAAAATATTCTAACCTCAATTGGTGCAACATCATTCTCATCATTTGTTAAGCAATCTATACATGTTATTAAAACTTTACAAACTATAGTTTTAAAGTTAGACTATTAATTATCTAGCATTTCCTTTTATAATTGAAACTCTCAAATTGTCGAACCAGTCCCGATTCTGTCAATACCACATAAGTATTATTTCCTCTATTAGGGTAACTAACCTAAAAAAGATAACATGCTCATAAAGTCCCTCAAACCATTGTTCAAACTCGTCATTTGAATATCTTCAAAATGCATCATCAAGTCATCACCTTATTCAACCCTTTCGAATATGATCACATATCCTTTTACTAAGTATATCACTTTCACCTTAATATCACATCTAATATCCAATCAATACACGACACAAAAATAATCACATGAGGAACTACGCACTAGTCATCACATAAATGAGAGTGAATGAAATAAAACGATAAGAACCAGAATGACAAAGGATGCACGATAGGGATTCAAAAAGTGCTGATTTTTTTAAAAGTCACTATAGCCTCTCGAAGATAAATACAAAGATCTCCCTATCAATCTTTGAGACTCGACTTGTATACACGTGAAACCTATGAACCTGGGAATCTAATACCGTTTTATCATGACCCAAAAATAGACGTGATGGTACTCGCCTTATCCCATCAAGACAAGTCAGCTTAAAACTCAACAATTACAATAATATGCAGAAAAATTACAATCAACTTAAAAATACCCCCAAAACCTGATTGTCACATGCTAGGAGCCTCTAATGTAAATACAAGAATGAAATAAAATACTCAAGTTTCAAATAGTGTTTTATTTCAAGGAAAACAAAATCATAAACAAGAGTAAGAAGGTTCACTAAGAAGACAAACAACTACCTCACAAATCTCCACAAAAAGCCTCAGAAATGAAGAGAACATAAAGTACCATAAAATCCAAGCTCATAACCTATAAAAATTGTAGAAGCAAGGGGTGAGTACCAAATGACACGATACTCAGCAAGCAAACATATAAACACAATTTACGGGAACATAATACAGGTGTCACGGCCCAGAATCTAGACCCCAGAAGAGACCGGCGTCGTTGACCTCTTAGAGGTCGCAGACAAGCCTACATTCATCATCGTTACTTCATCTAGGTTAATTTTAGCGGAAAATTTGAACTTTTTGTTTTGTTATTTCATGTGAAACACATAATACTCAACATCATAGGCGTTCACAAATCAACCATCTAATAATCAAATGAAAGAAGCAGTTCATAATTGCATTAAACGTACCTTGCCAAAACGGCACCAATACAAAGTGTGAAATAAAAGTTGAAATGAAACACTAGGGGAACATACTCCACTAACTAAAACTATATCTAAGCTAGAATATAATGGGCAAGCATCCTCGAAAGCATGAGGGTCTACCAAGTCCGTATGAATGCTCTACGTTCGGATAGCTGCAGTGTCGTATCATAAGCTCTAGCGTCCGCCTGTGCCTGCACCTAAAAATATAGAGTTGTATGGAATAAGTACACACTTGTACTAAGTATGGGTATATGCAAGAACACACTAAGTACATGCATGATAAAGAAGAGCTCTCTTCTAATGATATGAATTATGGAAAGTCAAGTAAATGGACTTGCCAAATTTGGATTAGGAAAGTCAGCCATGAGAGTAACATGCATCATCATACTTATCATTTTACAAGCACCACACAACATATTACACATGAGACCTTGGAATCATGGACTTGACATTAGGACTTCCCAAATGAGGGCTCTATGGGACCTCAACTAGGGTGCTTTCTTTAACAAACACAGAGTCTGCTTTATTCATTCATGTGTACTTCGTTTACATTCTTTCATATACTAGGGCAGCCACCAGTCATACTTAGGATGTAGTTTAAGGCTCTTATCGGGTTCTCTGTGCAATGGCCAAGAATAACCTATTGTTATTACTTAAGTCTAGCTCACCTCTTGATTATCCTATCCTAACACCTTTGGTATTGTTCATTTCATTATGTGCATTCGTTGAGGCTGGACTTATTCTTTCTTTGGGAACTTTAACCTTAATTTACATAGATCATGTGAGCATCATGAAATCTAGTGTGTAATCCCCACACCGAAAAGAGGTGGAATCACCGGCCAAACTGAACAAAAATATGCTAGCATATATAAAGAATTGAACCTTTCTAGATCCCTATATTGGCAGTATAGGTTCAAAGACTAGGAGATATAAGGAGACCCATAGCCGACATGACGGACACTCTCATCTCATGAGAGTTACGTGAACCTCCGTCATTCCCGAAGGAAGGCATCATCACTCATAGCTAGCCTATTGGTGTTTAGTATAAAGTTCCATTACATTCAACTCATACATCATGGAAGCTAGCTAGCATGAGGACATCATAGCTCATTAGATGATTTCTCATCTCATCATTAGTAATGAGTATGCATTAACTTCAATACTTTCATTAGAGTGTTCATAGAGATTGGTCTCTTCATTAGCTTTACACTCTCATAGGTGAGTACGTTTTGGTAATATTTACTTAAGCTCATTTGAGATTGCTCTCATCTTTCACATTACCCTCTTATCATATTGTCACCTCATTCATTAATTTTAACACATTTGCTTTTCATAATTACTCACCCCTTCACGTGAATGTTCATTTCATCATATGTCAATACACTTGACCGTTTAGTGTGTTTCACACTCTTACTTGACCCTTCTAGGGTTACATCATTTTATCACATACATCTTAGGATCACTTACTTTTAAACATATGATAGACTTATGAATCCACACATACAACAGTCATGAGGCTTCATTCATAATTTTTCTAAGTGATTCATGTTTATACAAGATTATGTGGTACAAGACTTGTGCATCTTGTAGATATGCCAAGATATTGACTTTGATCTTTAGAGGTATCACTCATTAAATATTTACTTACGTATGACTTATGTGTCAATATAGAATTGGGAAAGGGAACTTGATTTCGATTCTCTTGGACAACACTTAATTTTATTTTAAACTTGATTATTGCATTTTTCAGATATGGGGGATCCTAGTTCGATACCCATAAACCCCATAATATTCCCTTTCTTTTTCTCCTCTCCTTTTTCGTTTAAGTCAAGGAGGTTGTGGTTTTAATCCCCCACGAGCTCATTATTTCTCTTTTAATTTATCCCTTAACTTTCTCACCTATCCAAGAGGTTGTGGGTTGAATCCCCACTCACCACATTTAATTTTCTCCTTTATTTTTCTCCCAACTCTCTCATCCATTCAAGAGGTTGGGGATTCAATCCCCACTCTCCACATTTATTTTCTCCATTATTTTTCTCTTTACTCTCTTGTTTAACAGAGAGGTTGTGGGTTCGAATCCCACCCCTCTCATTTCTTTATTTTTCGTTTTAGGCTTAAGAGAGTCGACTAAGGGCACTCGGGTTCGAATCCTGTGTGCCTCACTCCTTTTTTATGTTAATTAATTAAAATATGCCTTAGTGAAATATTATCATTTTTCAGTCAAGGTCACCCAAGTTCGATTCCCCTTAACCCCATTTCCTCATATATTTGTTTAATGATTCTTTTTTGTGTGAGGTCTCGGGTTCAATCCCTAGCGACCTCACCTATTTCATACTCATTTAAAATTTCAGATTTGTTCATCTTTGTTTGGCCGAAATTAATCTTATAAACTGCTGGAAATTTTGTCATGTCTTTCAACTCCTTTTATCTACATTAATACATTAGTTCTTAGGGTAATTCATGGATCATTTAGTATGTTTTTAGGTGTAGTTTTGTAGTTACATTTAGCTAAGAGTTTTTCCACTCCAATCAGCCATATTACACCTCATATGAACATGATTTATACAAGTTTGTGCACGTCAAATAAAACCATAAAACATGTCATTTTTGAACTTCAAACCAATAGTATATGTCACGGCTTACATATTGCAAACACATAATTTTTCACATAATTTCGGAAGACATAAATTATCAGTCATAAAATTCCTAGAACAGTTTCATAAACATATTTATCACAAACATCACATTACACGCCTAATCTACCAGCAGACATACCAACCTAAGATCATTGGGAGCTAGTGATAGGGAACACGTAATGGAACAACCCTAGTTTTTGGAGTAGATTTATCTGAGACTTAAGGATCTCTTGGGAAAGGAACCAAGAGTAAGAAAACCATACCTTATTTTCACGTCGTTCAACCCATTAACATGCTGCCTAAAGACCATCTCCAAACTCATGTCCAAGTCTCGAAACCTCAACACAAAACTCAACGGAAAAACCTTCTTTTTGCCTTACGTTTTGGGTTAACATTTTGTATATGTTTTTAACGTGAAAGTTCTTCAAGTGTGAAGAACTTTTGGATGCTTTTCAGTTCTTGTGTTTTTGCTAGGCTGAGAGAACGCGAAAACAGAGAGAGATATTAACGTGAGAGAGAGTTAAACGTGAAAGAGAGTTGAAAGAGGTGAAGTAGTTTAGACTTAGTCAACTAGGACTTTTAGGCAAGACTTAGTCAAATAAAATATCTTAATTAATATATTAATAGTTAAAATCTGATTTTTCTTTTTCTTAAATCAGCTATTAAATACTAATTAATTAAATTAATTTACCAATTAAAATAAAATAAATTAAATCATTGCTCCCACCTAAGTTCGAAACCGGATGGAGCAAGACTTTGCTAAAAGGGCAATTTCGGCCCTCTTTATCCAAAATATCACTCCACCTTATTAATTTAATAATTAATTACATATTTAGGATAATTACAATACTACCCTTAGTCTGGAAAAAGATCATTTTACCCCTAGACGCTTCAAACTTAAGATGTCCTCTTTTTAAGTCCGGTAAAGACTCATCCAAGTAAATCTTTATATTCAGGGAGCCCTACATGGCTGGATCCAACCTTTCATAGATCAACTAACTCCCCAAGTTAGTTGGGTTGGATGTCGCAAGGGTTCAGAGGTCTGATTCTACGCGCATCAATCCGTGTGAATCCGGTCTAATCTTAGGCATTCTGGACACATTAAGCATTACATAGCATATCCATTTTTAGGATTGTTACAACAGGTACTCCTTACATCTCACTCGAACCTCCACAACTACCACCTACATAGAATCAGTCAAACCTAACAGTTTCAAGTTTACATAGCACGTAGCTAAACAACAACACTTTAACAAATTATATATTCTCAACAACAACAATACTGTAAGGAATTACATATCCTCAACAACAAAACTTTAACAAATTGCATATCCTCAACAACAACACTTTAACGAATTACATATCCTCAACAACAACAATACTTTAACAAATTTTATATCCCAAATAACAAGCTCAGTATTCATCAATCACAAGTTTCACAAAAAAGCACTCACACGGTCAACAACACACAAGATCAAGTTCACCAATGATAAAGATGTGCAATGCAATGAGATGTAATGTCAAGTATAGTGATGCATGTCTGGCCTAATGATATACACTTGTTGTCTCTCTATTCTGGACCCATGGGGACATATTTGCCAATGCATTCATCACGGCATGCGATACGATCCTCGATAATAGTAAACATTGTGGCGCACGATACGTCCCTCGAAATATAGTATCCATCGCGGTGCGCGATACGTCCCTCTAAATGGTACATCCTGTTTAATTTTTATTCTTTCTCAATGCACTTAACACTTGTCACAACCATGTCTCATAACAATGCAAATGACATGTTCACATAAATAATGAGGAGATGACCATTTTCATAACATTGCACAATAATACAATCATGATACAACATCAGCAATGATTCAACAAACTTTTCAAACCATTCACAATACATCATACAAACAATTAATCACATTACATTTCATTACTCTTTTCCCATCAGTAGAATTATTCAACATGGTAAAGTCAACTCATCACCAATTCTTGTTATTCCCAAACACATATTACAAGAAAAAATATTAATTCCATACACTTAACAAAGATTTAGAAATTCACTTGCCTCAAATAGTCGAACAATCACTCCGGGATTTGATCCTTGACGTTTCGTTGGACATCCAAATAAAAGCAATCTATTCAAATATGCAACCACCATAAGATTTCAAAATTAACAACATTCATATGCTATATGTCTAGCTTAGACCCAAAAACTCAATCAATTTACAATCAAATTTCAAATTTTCTTATGTCAATTCTTTTATTTTTCAAGTTTTAAGTCTAGGATTGAGTTCTAACTTTTCCAATATCATACATATAATAATATTCATATAATTTAATACCCTTATGTGAGTTTAGCTTAATACTAAGTCATCAATATATCATTATATTCCACTATTTCTCGTCCCCTAGATTTTGAAAGCCATCAAAAATGATGCAGCAGCATCACCTAGCTTTACAATTGCCAGACTTCAATTTATTATAACCACCATTATATTAATTTAATAATAACAATTGGTTGTCTCCACTAAGCTCCAAAACCCCATGAATCATTATTATAGTCAACCAATGAAGAAAACTCAATTCCTATGCTAATTAATTCCATATAGAATTGAATTTAATGATATAATCAACAATTGGAAACTGATCACTGCAAATGTAGAATTGAACTCAATTACAAAAAAAAATTGTTACATGAATGGTGGTGCAGATCTGTATGGTTGTGCTCGCCGCAGGCACAGAAGAATTATTTCTTCTTTATCTTAATTTTTCTAAATTAATTATGTATTAAAAGTAATAATTTTTACAGGCCTATTTTAATATTTCATACTTGTTTCATTATTTTTAATAATAAATAAATTACCCCCAAATTAACTAACTATATATAAATGACTATTCAAAAATATCAAAAACTACCTTTCAATTCCCGGTCATTTTTAATTGTAATAATTGAGTATGGTGAAATACGATGTTGCTTTTCAGGTCGATGTTATTGTATATGTTTTATATCTGCATGTGATGATTTGATTGTGTTGAATCATATATGTTGAGTTTAGTGGTTATGGATTGTGACGGTATATGTTTGATTGTCCTTGTGTTGAGTGAACTCGTTGGGTGAAGTGAAAGGGCAAAAGTTTCAAGTGACGAGTAATAGATAGCGAGGGTTGTTCATGTGTTGGAAATACTGAAGGTGGAGCATAGGTATGTATGTGATCGAATATGCTTAGGCGGGTTTCACCTTGGGGGAATGAAATTTGGTTTAGGGTAAGGAAGTTTGTTGTAGTGTACTATGTGACCAAGATTTAGTAATGTAGTGAGCGGCTAGTTGGAGTGCTCGTGACTAGAATTGGGGAATTATTAATGTGTTAGAATGGTTAGGCTATGATCAAGAATCGTGGGAGTGAGTTGTCAGAGGGTGAAGGAGTGAATGACTTATTTCATGGTCTCACCAATTGTTTTCTTATATTGTGAGGTGGGCCTCGGTTTGACCGATGATGCCTACCGATGTTTGTTTTTGTACTGATACAACTCTTGCTATTCTTATGATATAGTCTGGATGCAGTATAGGTGACGTTTCATTAGGTGAAGACGAATAACTCTCCAACAGCTTCTACTTTCCTTTCTGCATGGTGGGAGTGTCGCCTTGTTATTTTGTCCAGTTATACTCTTAGTAGCTCTTGTACCTGTTTAGACTAGATTCATCGGAGTTGTTTAAATTTTTGTATAGGTTTAAACTAAAAGTGTGTATAAAGATATTATGATAAAGAAATGGTAATATAATTATCTCTGTTTCTTTAAAACTATCTGCTTATTTAACTAGATGGATATAAGAGTTCGCCTACTTAGGTGTTAGAGTGGGTGCTCACACGTCCCGATGGATTGGATCGTGACACCATCTCTATTAGAAATTCCCACATAATTTATCCAAGTTTTAAAAAATAAATATACCTTTTTAATATTCCACAATTTTTTTAATGGAAATATTTTTAAGTTTTTTTATTTGTTGTAGAGGTTTATCTTTGGGTCGTAAAGAAGAATATGTCGACTAGGATAAATTATGGACAAAAATCTTTTAAAACTTCTTTAAAAGATATCAAGGACCAAAGTGATTTATTAATATCGTATTAGTTTTCTTTATATTTAATGATATTTGAATATATTTCTTCATTTTTACTATAGCATTAATAAAACTAAAAACTTACTTTTTGGATAAAATTACAGCACATTAAAAAAGTTCTTTTTAGATTTTGTCTTCCTAATTTATCCTAGCCAAAATAAAATATTGCAGAGATTACTTTTTAGATTTTGAAAAAAAAAATCTAGTAAAGTTGGAAAATTTATTCCATCTAAGAATAAAATGACACATAATGAATTTTAAAAACAAAATAAAGACATGATTGTTAGTCTCAAGTGAATAAGTGAGTCAAAAAGGTCAATATAACGATATTTTTAGGAATAATTTATAATAATTTCACTAATTTAAGAGTTAATTACTTTGCTACATTTTAGATTGTAATACTTCGAATCTTATCAGATTTTGGTAAACATCCACATAAATATTTCTTGGAATACATGGGTCAAAATTAGGTGCAATTTCTTCTAGCTATTTTATGTCCAAATTCACATGCATCTAGGACACATGAACAAGTCTCATTAGCCTCCCTTCAATCTCGTCCGTTACTCTGCTATGTAGTTATATTTGGACATATGTAGATCACACCAGATACATACAAATGCATGTATGTAGTGTGATTCACATGTACATTAGAACATAAATAAATCTCACTCGCCTTCCTCCTATTTTCGCGCACCTCTCTCTCTATTTCACATATATCTAAATGTATTTGTTTTAAAATTTGATATAAAATTATTAATTAGTGATATAAAATATAATATTTCAAACTATATGAGAGATAATAAATATGATAGGAATCTTTGTATAATTAGATAGTTTCTAATATTTTTAGACCAAAAAAAAAAATAGAAAAATATTCTTTAAATTAAAGGATGAATGATGAAATATTTATAAATTTTTTGTCTTTTGTTTAAGGATAATTTTAATTCTTTTTCGTTTGACCTATTACACGTTCATATCATTATTGAGAGAATTTGTAGTGTAGCTTCAGAGTTGACTACAATTTTCTTCTTTTTATGCTTTTGTAACTCTAAAAAGACTATTTTTCAATTTTTTAAGGCCCCCAGTATTTTAAAGTTTTATAGTGGAACTATTATTGTCCTCTCACTCCCCTCACCCTTTCAACTAGAACCTGCGTGGACAGGCGAAAGTATGGTGTCTTAAATTTAAGTAGCGGACTTAGAAATTTTAGGTTAATATTTTATTTAAGAGATTTTTTTAAAATTGAGTTAATAAAATTTGATAATTTATTCATAATTTTTAAGAATATTTATTCTAATTTTATAATATACCATAAAATCTTTCTAAATTAATATAGGTGAGATTATGAAATTTTTATTATTTTGTAGAGGTATTATAAAATTGATAAATTAATATTTATTAATTTAAAGAGTGATCGACTTCGAAAAATTATTTAGGGATGAAATCCCAAAGAATTTCAAACAACCAACTTGTGAAAACTTTATTCATGAAGTTGATGTCATGATTAATGATCTTTGTTACCGCAATATATGGACGTTAATAACCTATTGAATGAGGGAAAATAATAAATGCTTAGATGTCCAGAGTTTAGAACAATTTGTGGATATCATTGGAAAAATAATATAAATAATAAAATAGTAGACGGTACAATACTTTTGAAATCAGTTGCGTGTAACAAAACATCGTAACTATTCAAAATCTTATGGTGCAATTAGAAAAGACAACATCAAAGCTTTTTTACGCGAGAAGAACAGTTAGAGATATGAATTAATTAGATTTAAATTTTAGCAAAACACAAAACATAATAGAATCATATTTTGCTAATTTTTTTGTTAAATATATTTGTACTTTTAAAGAATTACTAATATAAAATATCAATGAGACCATATATTTATACAGGGGTCTTCTGAAAAATTATTATCTTATTGAGATGAATAATTTTTTCCATTAACTCAGTTCAAAACCGGAAGAAATTATAGAGGATATCTATGTAAGTTTTCTTTATAATATGTGGATAATATTTATATTTAAATGTAATGTTATTTTAAAACTGAGCTAACAAACAAATTATAAGTTATTTTTTAAATTCGAAATATAATGTAAAATTTGTTTTCAATTTTCAAGTAAAATCAATTATTTTATGTGTCTCAATTTATGTGACATGTTACATTTTTCAAGAGTTAAACAATTAAGCTTGATCGAGATTTTGCGCATGACATCTTTAATTTTGTAAAATGATATTTATATATTTATAAACTACATACATAATACTATTAAAATAATCAATAATCAAAAAACTATAAAATGTATGAAAAATTTAGAGGAAAAGGTATGAAAACATCTATACCTTTAAAATATATTATAAAATAATTTAGAAAGTAATAAATTTTCCATAAAGTTTGATATCGTAATGATAATTTTGATCTGAAGTATTTTTCAAAAAATTTCGCTAAAATTTATGATAAAAAATAAATTTATTTAAATTTAAAATTTAAAATAGTTATATAAATTGGGTCAGAGGAAATGAGAATTTTACCCCCAAAAAGGCCATACAAACAGAAATGAAGGGAGAGTGTTGGGTGGGACCAAGAGTGTTGGGTGGGACCAATAGTAAGTATTGATAGGCCCAATAAAAGATGAAATCAAAGGTTCACAGAATTTCAAAAGTATGTAAAAATTGCAACAAACTGAACGTTAGAAGCAATAAATAAAAGTAAAGGACAAAAAAATTCTCAAGNTTATTTATTTACAATAAATTTAACGTGATAGAAAATAAACTATAATCTCAAAAAATATGAGGAAACATAATTTTATTCATTAAGATTATAAGTACAATTTTGTTTCTCCCTTTATTCTCCTCTCATAAAATTTATCCATGATTAAGGGCCCGTAATTATACAATTTACAAATATTTTACTTCAAATATTGCAGAGAAAAAGGTCAACGAATTATACAATTGCGAATTATACAATTGCAGTGAAATACAATTTTCTCTAGCTTTATACAACAGAAGTGTATATATTGTGTTTCTGTTTTTGTATAAAGCGAGAGAAAAACATATATCTTCTTACTATACACTTAATATTGCAGCGAAATAGGCAGTGAATTATACAATTGTGCATTATACAATTGCAGCGAAATAGGATAGCGAATTATACAATTGCAGCGAAATAGGCCAGCAAATTATACAATTTAGGCCAGCGAATTATACACTTGTATATGTATAGCGAATTATACAGTTTTATTTTGCTATGGAGCGCAATTATGCAAAGTTTGCTATAAAATACAAATATGAATTTTTTATTTGCTATATGTGAAAGTTGCCCAAAAAAAAAACCATCCTAAAGTTTGTTGGTGTTACGGCGAAGAATCTTTTGTTATCATTAATTTAGGTAGAACTGAGAGAAATTTTAATACTCTCATTTTCTTTTTTATTGATTTTAATTTGATATAAAATTTAAGAAAATTAAAAAAAAAATTATAATCTTAAGATATGTCATATGAAAAATTAAAATTAAAAAAATAAATTTTATAATTCTTAGATATGTTATGTAAAAAATTAAAATTTAAAAAAAAGAAATAAACAGATTAAAATATAAAAACTACCTTTTACAAATTCTAAGTGCTTAAGATAATGAGAAAATTAGAATTTGTTTGGAAAACTTATGAACAAATATAATTTCAATTCAAAAATAATGTAACCCGAATAAATAATTTCAAGTTCACGTCCAAACATCTACTAAGTCTTTATATTTCCGAATCACACAGCACTACAAGATATTACTCTAAATAAGAAATGATGCGTCTTTTTGACAATATTTTTTTTAGTAAAACTGTGCCCCATTTGTTATGTTTATTGTTGAGAATATCTAAGAACATTGATAGAGAAAGATATACATAGTAAATTCTATGGATGTAAATAAATAAATAAAGAAAGAGCAATTTGGAAGTTAGTTTAAAGTCCAGATAAATGTGTGAACAAGTGACTCTCCTTTTAGATGCAACTTAACTTGTATGTGCTTTTCCCCAACTCTAAGTTTCTTTCTAGTTACCTTTTATTTGCTTTCCTCTTTCATTTGGTCATCAATGTATATCCAATGATCGTATTCACATCTTCCATAAAATTTAATACTCAAATTTTAAAAAAAAATGTCATTGAATTTCCATAAGTGATTTTATCGTGATCAGTTAATAATTAGAATTATTTATATCATCATCATAACATATTTGGTTTAGCCATGCTACATACTAACTACTAACAGACTTCTGTTATTATTAGAATTTATTGATGACATTATTTTCACTATTCATTACTTATCAACTATCAGTCTCACTCCCTTTTATGAGTAATTTCATTATATTCAATATTATATTTAAATCTTTTCTCAATGACTTATAATGTGTGACTCTCGTGAATAATAAAATTGAGAAAAATTTAGACATATGTCCCATAAAAATATACTAATTATATATATATATATATATACACTTCCTTATACTTATGCTCTCTCACTAATAAAAAGAAGGTAAAACTATATATAATGACAAACTAACAAATCAAATAAATGTTATAACTACACTTTGATTTAATTGTGTCATGTAAAAATTTATTTGTCAGTCACCTCTCTCTCTCAAATTCTCGCTCACCACTCTCCCTCTCTCACTCGCTCCCTCTCACTTTTATACAAACAGAAAAGTATAAAATGTGTTTGTTTTTTATAAAGCGAGACAAAATTGTGTGTGTGTGTGTATATATATATATATATATATATATATATATATATA
>NC_028641.1:61399398-61405345 GCF_001406875.1 Solanum pennellii
TATATATATATATATATTCGTTTCACTCTCTCCCCTGTCCAATTTTCTTTTGTCTTTCTCTCTTTCTCGTTTTATACATACACAAACTATACAATTGATTGTATACAATTGCTTTCTTTCATATATGTATAGCGAATTATACAATTGGTTTCTTTTTATATATATAGCGAATTATACATATTTATGTTTTCTATGGAGCACAATTATGCAAAATTTACTATAGCATACACAGGGGCGGATCTATTATATCCTGTGGGGGTGTCACGCCACCCACAAACTTCGACGGACACTCTATTTATATAGAAGTATTTCTGTACAACATATGGATAATATCCGTGCCACCCAAAGAAGAAACTCATTCTTTGGCGCAATGGTAGACTGACCAGTTTGCTATCATTCGATCAAAGGATCGATTCTAGGTAGCAACCTTTTTTTGTTTTAAGTTTTCCTTTTTATAAGCACTTGCATCATTTCTTTTTTAAACTACTAGCACTTTCTCTGTTGATTGTTGATTTTTTTTAACTTATAAACATCTTATTAAGTATTAATTAATAATTATTTTGTGACTAATCTAATTTAACTCTTTGACTTTTCTTTTACATGATTATCACCGTTGAAACCTCCTTTAAACTTTTGAACAACAAAGAGTTGTCATTAATTAAAGCTTCACGCTTCCGTCCATCGCTCGATTCTCCTGCTTCCCGCTCCAGCCACAAGACGAATAATTCTATATGAATCTAAAATTGATTTAATCGATTAGTCTACTAAGAATTAGAGACAATCGAAAATTTGAAGTTTTGACCACCAATACTATCTTAATTTAGGTAGTTAAGAAAATTTTTACTACAATTAATGAATAATGTAGTATTTGATTGGCACTAATGGCTCGAATATGATTTATAAGCTAAACTTAAAATAAAAATAATGAAATAAGACTTAAACATATTCTCGCGAGTGGTTCCTCTGGCTTGTACCAACTAAACAAGGGCATCCACATGCTTCTTATGGGTGCACGGTTGATTATACCCTACTTTATGTCAATTTCTCTCGATAGATATACATATATACACGTAATCTTTTTGAAGTTAACGAATGCACGTGCATCCCTATCAAATCATGTGTGTCCGCCTCTGCTTGGCACCCAGTGACCCTGATTCCTAGATCCGCCTCTCAACATATGAATATGAATTTGTGTTTGTTATATGTGAAAGTTGCCAAAAAAATGGTTTATTTCATTGTAGCTTTAGTTATTTAAGTCTCGTTTTTATTATTATTATTATTATTATTATTATTATTATTATTATTATTATTTCTCTGCTTCTTTTTTTCCTTTTTTTGTTCATTTAGAAATTTTCAAATTATTCATTATTTTTTTTCACCATAATGTTTATACTCAAATATTTATTTTATATACTTCCTTTTCTTCTTTTATTTTCTTTCTTTGTATTTTTTTATTACTTTGTCTCCCTTTTATCTTTTTTTTTTTAAAAAAATATCTCGTGTCTCTTTTTAATGCATTTTTGTTCATTTAGTTTTTTTTTTCCAAATTATTTTTTTCTTTATTTTTTTACACCACAATCTAATTCATACTAAAAATTTATTTTATACACTATTTTTCTTTTTTGGGATAATGCACAAGTACCCCCTCAACCTATGCCCGAAATCCCAGAGACACACTTATACTATACTAATGTCCTATTACCCCCCTGAACTTATTTTATAAGTAATTTTCTACCCCTTTTTAGCCTACATGGCACTAGTTTGAAAAAAAAGTCAACCATCATTGGGCCCACAAAATAGTGCCACATAGGTCGAAAAGGGGTAAAAAATTATTAATAAAGTAAGTTCAGGGGGGTAATACGACCTTAGTATAGTATAAGTGTGTCTTTGAGATTTCGGGGCATAGGTTGAGGGGGTACTTGGGCATTATCCCTTCTTTGTTTCTCATTATAACTTTATTCGTTTATTTTCTCTAGTTCATTTTTTTCTTGCTTTTATTGTTCTCATTTTCTTTTCCTTTTCTTCTCCAATATTGTTTGCTTTTATTGTTTCTTATTCATCATATTATTTATTTATTTATTAAATTCTTTATTTTATATTCCTTTTCTTTTATCTTTTTTTTTTCTAATTATTTCTTTATTTTATAAATATTTTTCTTCCCTTCTCATTCTTCTTTTTTTCTCAAAGCATAATATTCTTTATTTATTCACCACGATTTAATTTCATGGTTTTGGTCATTCTATATTTTATTTTTTAGTTTTTTTTTTTGGTTAATTTTCTTTCCATTTTTTATTTCTGATTTTTTTTATCTGATTCAGTCCGTAATGATACTTCATAGAATATTTATATAATTTCATCGTATCATGGATGTATGCTTCAATACTTTAGCAAGATTCCACGGCCCGATAGCTCTGGTTATGATGAAACCTACTACCTCCCACTAGTAGGTAAGCCTAACCCTTATCCCGAAATCATAAGCAATGAGCTACCAAGCGGAAGCCAACAAAAAGAAGCAAAAATATTATATCAACCGAAGAAAGGATAATCAACAAAAAAAATATCGGAACCATCTAAAGACCTAACATTAGTTAATAGTTGAGCATCTATTCCAAAATAGGATTACACGACTTCTACAAATACAAGATAAGTATTGATGTCTCTGAATACAACATAAAGACTAAGCCTAGCGAAAAATACACGGAAACCGACAACTCTAAATGCGAGGTGCTCACCCAAGTTTACGAAACACCAAGCTGCTCCGCAAGACTCCAAAATCAACTTTGATAACTCAATCCATGATCTGTAGGGGAAAAAAGTGTAGTATAAGTACCAAAAATTGTACTCAACACGCAACAACTAACTGAGCTCAAAGATAACACAAACATATACAACAAGTAATAAGGAGAGTATAACACAAACAACTAAACAACATATACTAACATAGATACACAAGCAATAAGGAATTGAAACAAGACACAAGAAGTAATTAAGAAGCCAAGTTAAAAACTTATCTGGAACAGAAGCTAAAACCTTATTCGCAGGCAACTAAGATACCAAGACAACTACCCTAGGTTAGGAGGACCCATCGTCACAATTCTAAAGTCAAAGCCTGTCACGCCCCAATGCTACCCCTAGACGTAACACGGGATCTAGGATCATGGTAACCCCAAGCTAACCTGGAGTCTGGCATATAACAAACATACTTGAACATAACTAAGTAAATCATATATACTATATGGAAACTAAAAACAATGGATATCTAAACTAGGGAAATACACGAGCTAGCCTGAATATATAAAATATAGTAAGAGGTTACTGATGATTGAGATGACACCTAAAAACTCAAGTTGAATCTAATAATATGTATGAAAAGCCTCTAACTGAATTGATTTGCTGGGACATGCCTCAGCTTACTATAACAAAATTAAAAACATAAAGTGAAGACTAAAATAGAAAACATACATGTTGTCCTTGAAGTGTGTGACTCACTAGTGAAGTTACTGAAGTCAAATCGAGAATTGATGTAAGCGTGGTATGGATACTGAGTGTGTAAAACCTCGATATTTGAAAGAGTTTAATTAATAAAGAGGCAAATATGAAAATTTACAAGTTATGCTTAAGTTCAAAATTTTGGGTCAACTTCAAATGACCATCACTTTCAGTACATGATGAGTTATTTGGACCTCAAATGAAAGTTCTTTAAACCCTCTTTCCAACGCCACCGAGTTTACTAAATTTTAAGCTCGTAAGATAGAGATATGCCCATTTGAAGTCGGCTTGTTAAGGAAAGTTACCTTAATTAGTGAGAGGTATTTTGGTCTTTTCCTTACCCATCACATTAAAATAATCTTTAGAAATATTTTGGTGTCAAATATGTTTGGTCGATTTTACAAATCCTAATTTATGCTTAGGATTTTGAGAGGAGTTCAAGGAGAGGAAAAGAGGAGAAAAGGAAGGAAAAATGAGATCTCTTGCGAATCGAGGGTTTGTTTCATCAAATCAAGGTATGTAAGTTTTATAGTGTTGAGTCCGTTAATCCTCACAAAATTCATGATTTACATCTTCGAATTCATCCATACAAATTGATGAATTTTAGTTCTTGATAAGTGTTTGTTGAAGTCTTACTTTCGTTCTTGAATTAGGATGAGTTTGATGAATTCTTGAAACAAATGTATCGATTTTGAGAGTGATTTTTGAGTAGATTCTCGTGTAGTTTTATTGGGTAATTGAATATAAGGAAAAATTAACAAGAGAAATCGATTCAATCTGAATTAGGGTCAGAAAACGAAGAGAAAAATTCATCTGGTTGTTTAAGGATAGGGCTGGGCAGCGCACCCCAGATGTGCTAGAGGGGCTTGGGCGGTTCCTCATCAATGTGCCAAAATCCAGTCTCTGAAGTTCAGGGGCTGACGTCCCTCGTTAACAGTGGCCAAGGCCCCTACCCAACAATTTTTTTGTGGTTTGGTCTATTTAAGTCTTTTTAATGTGTAGCTGTAACGACCTAACCCTAGAATTTATGGCACTTTTGAGTCGATACACGGCGTACTTGACCTCTCACAGGTCTTATACAAGCCCTTAGACATCATTCATTGCATACATGTATGAAAAGTAGTGAGAAATTAAAACTTTTCACGAATAATATTCCAAACATCTTTCATATAAAACGATGGAAAACACTAAGTCTCAAACATACACCATTATTAGACTCAAGAATACTTGGGACATGGCCCATACAATACGAATATAGAAAGCTAATGTCTATTACAATAGTTTTAATGAAAGAAATCTAAAGATGGTAATGTCCTCGAATCAAGTGAGGACATACCCCAACTTTGCTTAAAAGAGTATTAATCTAAGCTTCCACTTCATGTACTCCTCTCATATGCCACCTACAACTTCAGAGATAGACAAAATGTATGGAATTAGTATACTGCATATACTAAGTATGACATAATGCATAAAATCATGAGAAACAGACATTTGTATAAAATATGCTCTTTTTGAGTAAAACCTCATATCATAATGTAGAACAACCACATGTCATGGAAACTTTACATATAAACCACATATCACAAGATAGCATCAAGAACACATCAAAACACATATACATGAGACCCTTCTACCAAAGGTGATTCAAAGGCTCTCTTGAGTGAGTTACGAAGCGACAACCCATACAATCCCTTCACACACACCAAAGAGATCCTTTAGAATACCTAAGATAAGATTATTCCCATTTTATTATTTAAACACTCTATCTAGAATTACTCTAAGACTCACCTAAGTAAGACATGAAGAGAATGCCCATACACCCTCTCCAAGCTTACCTACACAATCCTCAAAGCTACTCTAGATAGATACATTTTCATTAACATAACTTTACTTAATTCATTATATTCATTATACCATGTAAAGTTTGAGGTGATTTGGAAGTCAAACGTCAAGGGACGACCAAGCCGTTCGACACTAGTCACCTATGTGTCTCATGTATCTATGCGTGGTTATTGATACGCTCAAACTTACTTCTCAAATAAGAGGTAAAGCGGTCGTGTCAAGTAAATAACCCAACTAGTGAGGTTGGGATCGTTCCCACGAGGAAAATAGTCTAGACTTAACTTCAACCTGTTATTACTAGTGTTCGGTTGATGACTTCCTTGGAAAGTAAAAACATAAACAGGGGGGTTTGTATTTCCTAATGAGTAAAAATAACTAGCGAAATTGAAAGAGACACTTAATGGTTTTGAAAGTTGGATTTAAATCAATTAATCAAAGTAACTAGGGTTTACGTGTTCCCCACAGGTTCATAACTCGATAAATCTAACTATAACAATTCTTTCCTAGTATCTTGCATGCAAAGTGATAAGTTATGTATTTCTAAATCCTTGGTCCGGCATCTAGAAAATCTCACTCCGCACCTTGGTCCGGCTACGTGTGTTGCTTTCCTAACCCT